>NC_063047.1:1186349-1421349 GCF_018812025.1 Megalobrama amblycephala
AAAGAATTTGCTGATTTTCTATCAGAGTTAGTACTAGCTGCAGATAAAGTCCTTGTTGTTGGTGATTTTAATATCCATGTAGATAATAAAAATGACTCATTGGAATTGGCATTTACAGACATTCTAAACTCTATTGGTGTTAGACAACACGTGTCAGGACCCACTCATTGTCGTAATCATACTTTAGATCTAATATTGTCACATGGAATCGATATTGATGCCGTTGAAATTCTGCAGCAGCGTGACGACATCTCAGATCATTATCTAGTCTCGTGTATACTACATTTAGTTAAAGAGGCTAAACTGCCACCCTGCCATAAATATGGTAGAACCATCACTTCTACACTAAAGATCGCTTTATAAATAATCTTCCTGATCAGTTTCATCGCCTTAGCATACCAGACAGCTTAGAAGACCTCGATGTTGCAACAGAAACTATTGCCTCTGTCTTTTCCAGCACATTAGATTCAGTTGCTCCTTTGAGTTTAAAAAAGATTAAGGAATTTAATCAAAAGCCATGGTACAGTGAGCACACTCGGGCCCTAAAAACTGCAGCCAGAAAAATGGAGCGTTGCTGGAAGAAAACAAAACTAGAAGTATTTCGCATTTCGTGGAGAGAGAAAATGATTGAGTACAGAAAGGCCTTAAAAACTGCTAGATCTGCCTATTTTTCAAAACTCTTAGAAGAAAATAAACACAACCCTAGGTATTTATTTGATACAGTGGCTAAATTAACAAGAAATAAAGCTTCAACTTCTGATGTTTCCAAAGAGCACAGCAGTAATGACTTTATGAACTTCTTTACTTGCAAGATTGATAATATTAGAGAGAAAATTATAACCATGCAACCGTCTACTACAGTATCGTGTCAGACATTGCATTGTAGTGTCCCTGAGGAAAAATTCATTTCATTTACTGCTCTAGGGGAGGAAGAATTGTCTAAACTTGTTAAATCATCAAAATCAACCACATGTATGTTAGACCCTATACCGACTAAGCTATTGAAAGAGATGCTTCCAGAAGTCATAGATCCTCTTCTTAATATCATTAATTCATCTTTGTCATTAGGATACGTACCAAAAACTTTTAAGCTGGCTATTATTAAACCTCTTATTAAAAAAACACAACTAGATCCTAAAGAATTAGTCAATTATAGGCCAATCTCAAATCTTACTTTTCTGTCAAAAATACTAGAAAAGGCAGTTTCATTGCAACTATGTTCCTTTTTAGAAAGAAATAATATCTGTGAGGATTTCCAGTCAGGATTTAGACCATACCATAGTACTGAGACTGCTCTTGTCAGAGTTACTAATGATTTGCTCTTATCATCAGATCGTGGTTGTATCTCTCTATTAGTGTTACTGGATCTTAGTGCTGCAATTGACACTATCGATCACAATATTCTCTTAAATAGACTTGAAAACTATGTTGGCATTAGTGGAATAGCATTGTCATGGTTCAAATCATACTTATCTGACCGTTATCAGTTTGTAGTAGTAAATGATGAGATGTCATATTGATCACAAGTTAAATATGGAGTACCGCAAGGCTCAGTACTAGGACCATTGCTTTTCACTCTGTACATGCTACCCTTGGGAGATATCATTAGGAAGCATGGCGTTAGTTTTCACTGTTATGCTGATGATACTCAGCTCTATATTTCTTCGCGCCCTGACGAAACTTACCAATTCACTAAATTAACAGAATGTATAGCTGATATAAAAAATTGGATGACCAGTAATTTCCTACTACTAAATTCAGAAAAAACAGAGATTCTAATTTTTGGACCAAAAACTTCTTCACATAATAACCTAGAATACTGTCTAACACTTGATGGCTGCTCTGTTAAGTCTTCGTCGTCAGCTAGGAACCTGGGTGTGCTCTTTGATACCAATCTTTCATTTGAAGGCCATGTTACTAGCATCTGTAAAACCGCATTCTTCCATATTAAAAATATATCTAAACTACGACATATGCTCTCAATGAAGAATGCAGAACAGTTAGTTCATGTGTTCATGACCTCGAGGTTAGATTACTGTAACGCTCTACTGGGTGGTTGTTCCTCCCGCTTGATAAATAAACTACAGCTCGTACAAAATGCAGCAGCTAGAGTTCTTACTAGAACTAGGAAGTATGACCATATTAGCCCAGTTCTGTCATCACTGCACTGGCTTCCTGTTAAACATCGTATAGATTTTAAAATCTTGTTAATTACTTTCAAAGCACTAAATGGTTTAGTCCCCCAGTACCTAAGCGAGCTCTTAATGCATTATAGTCCTTCACGTTTATTGCGATCTCAGAATTCAGGCCAGCTGATAATACCTAGAATATCGAAATCAACCGCATGTGGTAGATCCTTCTCCTATTTGGCACCTAAACTGTGGAACAACCTTCCTAGCATTGTTCGGGATGCAGACACACTCTGTCAGTTTAAATCTAGACTAAAAACGCATCTCTTTAACCTGGCATACACGTAACACATTATAAATGTATATTTTCAAATCCGTTAAAGGATTATTAGGCTGCATAAATTAGTTCAGCCGGAACCGGGAACACTTCCTATAACACCAGATGTACTTGTTATATCAGAAAAAGAATGGCATCTACGCTAATATTAGTCTTTCTGTTTATCCCGAGGTTTACCGTAGTCAACCGGATTCAGGCCGTATCCAGATGAGACCGAGGACCGGTGCCTTGACACGACCACAACACAGCCCTGAAGTATCAGCAGAGATCGAGTCGACTAGATCATCCATTTTGAAGGCCTCATCAACACGACAGCCAGTGCCACAGTGCCACAGTTTCCTCAAAATTATAATCACGATTATTAATCACGTTTGTTCTATCAAAGAGTAATGTAACTATGGCTATTTTGCAAGTTCTTTACCAACCTACACTTCACCTAAAAAGCCTGTAGGTGGCACAAAGACTTAATTTAACCAACTATGATAACTTCGTTAGATGGTAAATCAATACAAAACATGGTTTTGGTGAGCGCTTTGTAATATGTATTCACATTAGATTTTAAAGCAACAAAATTCGTTTGCAATAAGACAAACCAGATTCAAATTGCACGGCAAATTCGTAAAGCAAAGAACAATCATTTCTAGCTGATCAACATTATGAAAACTGGAAAAACCTTTAGGAACCTCAAAAGATAAAACAGCGAAATTCCTAATATTACTTCCAATATTTCCAAATGATGTTTATTTTCATAGAGTGGGCCAATATTGTGACGATTATTTAAAATCAATCGGGAGAAGCAGATATCGTTATCGTGATTCAAATACGATTAATCGTGCAGCCCTAATTTAATTTAATTTAATTTGACTTGACATTTGATATTCAACAGTATTCTTTTGATCTTCCTGCATTGACACTCTTCTTTAAAAGGAAAATTATATACCAATTATCAATGTAAAGCTGCTTTGACACAATCTGCATTGTAAAAACCGCTATATAAATAAGGGTGACTTGACTTGACCTAAAGGATTATTAGGAACACCTGTTCAATTTCTCATTAATGCAATTATCTAATCAACCAATCACATGGCAGTTGCTTCAATGCATTTAGGGGTGTGGTCCTGGCCAAGACAATCTCCTGAACTCCAAACTGAATGTCAGAATGGGAAAGAAAGGTGATTTAAGCAATTTTGAGCGTGGCATGGTTGTTGGTGCCAGACGGGCCGGTCTGAGTATTTCACAATCTGCTCAGTTACTGGGATTTTCACGCACAACCATTTCTAGGGTTTACAAAGAATGGTGTGAAAAGGGAAAAACATCCAGTATGCGGCAGTCCTGTGGGCGAAAATGCCTTGTTGATGCTAGAGGTCAGAGGAGAATGGGCCGACTGATTCAAGCTGATAGAAGAGCAACTTTGACTGAAATAACCACTCGTTACAACCAAGGTATGCAGCAAAGCATTTGTGAAGCCACAACACGCACAACCTTGAGGCGGATGGGCTGCAACAGCAGAAGACCCCACCGGGTACCGCTCATCTCCACTACAAATAGGAAAAGAGGCTACAATTTGCACGAGCTCACCAAAATTGGACAGTTGAAGACTGAAAAAATGTTGCCTGGTCTGATGAGTCTCGATTTCTGTTGAGACATTCAGATGGTAGAGTCAGAATTTGGCATAAACAGAATGAGAACATGGATCCATCATGCCTTGTTACCACTGTGCAGGCTGCTGGTGGTGGTTTAATGGTGTGGGGGATGTTTTCTTGGCACACTTTAGGCTCCTTAGTGCCAATTGGGCATCGTTTAAATGCCACGGCCTACCTGAGAATTGTTTCTGACCATGTCCATCCCTTTATGACCACCATGTACCCATCCTCTGATGGCTACTTCCAGCAGGATAATGCACCATGTCACAAAGCTCGAATCATTTCAAATTGGTTTCTTGAACATGACAATGAGTTCACTGTACTAAAATGGCCCCACAGCCACCAGATCTCAACCCAATAGAGCATCTTTTGGATGTGGTGGAACGGGAGCTTCGCATACACACACACACACACAGGTGCTGGTCATATAATTAGAATATCGCGATAAAGTTCATTTTTTTATTGTAAATTATTTTAAAAAATGAAACTTTCATTTATACTAGATTCCCTACATGTAAAGTAAAACATTTCAAAAGTTTTTTTTTTTTAATTTGTTGATTAGAGCGTACAGCTAATGAAAGTCCAAAATCCAGTATCTCAAAATATTAGAATATTTACATTTGAGTTTCATTAAATGACCATCCCTACAGTATAAATTCTGGGTATCTCTTGTTCTTTGAAACCACACTAATGGAGAAGACTGCTGACTTGGCAATGGTCCAGGAGACAATCATTGACACCCTCCACAAAGAGAGTAAGTCACAGATGGTCATTACTGAATGTGGTGGCGGTTTACAGAGTGATGTATCAAAGCATATTAAATGCAAAGTTGACTAGAAGGAGGAAATTGGGTAGGCAAAGGTGCACAAGCAACAGGGATGACCACAAGCTTGAGAATACTGTCAAGTAAAGCCGATTCAGACACTTGGGAGAGCTTCACAATGAGTCAAATGAAGCCGGAGTCAGCGCATCAAGAGTCACCACACTCAGACATCTTCAGGAAAAGGACTACCAAGCCACTTCTGAAACAGAAACAACGTCAGAAGCATCTTACCTGGGCTAAGGAGAAAAAGAACTGGACAGTGAACAGTGGTCGAAAGTCCTCTATTCAGATAAAAGTAAATTTTGCATTTCATGTTGAAATCATGGTCCCAGAGTCTGAAGGAAGACTGGAGAGGCACAGAATCCAAGCTGCTTGAAGTCTAGTGGGAAGTTTCTGAAGTTAGTAATGATTTGGGGGGCTGTGACGTCTGCTGGTGTTAGTCCATTGTGTTTTATCAAGTGCAAAGTCAATGCAGCCATCTTCCAGGAGATTTTGGAGCACTTTATGCTTCCATCTGCTGACCAGCTTTATGGAGATGCTGATTTCCTTTTCCAGCAGGACTTTAGCACCTGCCCACAGTGCAAAAACCACTTCCAAGTGGTTTGCTGACCATGATATTACTGTGTTTTATTGGCCAGCCAACATGCCTGATCCCTGAATCTATGGGATATTTTCAAGAGAAAGATGGAAATATTAGGAAATAGGAAATATTTTAATATTTTGAGATACTGGGTTTCGGACTTTCATGAGCTGTACGTTCTAATCATCAAAATTAGGGAATCTAGAATATATGAAAGTTTCATTTTTAAAAATAATTTACAATAAAAAAATGAACTTTTTCACGATATTCTAATTATATGACCAGCACCTGTGTGTATATATATATATATATATATATATATATATATATATATATATATATATATATAGTAAAAATGGAATTGCATTGGTCTGAATCGTCTTAGCAAAAATGTTTTTATAAACAAACAATTACACCTGTTCCAGAAGTGGTCAAATGAGCAGCAGGAAAACTGACAATTCATTCTTATATAAAGATATAGGCTAAGGATGTTGATTAAGTAATGGTTGAGTTGGTGTTTTTTTAAAAAAAGAAAAAAAAAAAGTACAACTTTATCTTATTGCAAGATTGGGGAACAATAAGGCGCTAAACAAAATTTACTACACTGGGCACAGCAGACAGGCAATGGCAGTGACTTTTAATGATTTTGCAGGCATGCGTGTTAAAACTAAGTGTACCTGCCGCTCATACTACATTCCTTACGGTACTACTGTACCAACAATACTACCAATACTATGGCATTGCCAGTAGTTTGAAGCTTTAGTATCACAATACTACTGTAGTACCGGTACACCGTGCAACCCTAATATGAAATGTTGGTATTGTGTTATTTTATTAAATTGTTGTTACAATTATCTTGTTTTGTTTGCTTTATGAAGGTCGCCAGCAAGATCAGAGCACAGATTTGATCTGAAATTCAGGCCACTGGCTCCAAAGGTGGACCCTGACCCAACCTTTTCACTTTTCCAAATATTTGTTACGCACAGGACAGCAACCAAATCAAGTCAGTTTTATAGAGCTTTTTAGATGCAGGCTGTGTCGGGCAGCTTTACAGTAATAGCAATATAATTTTGGCTGCACAGCAGCTCTAGAAGAAAATGGTGCCACTGTGCAGGACAGTTCAGTTTGCATACAATGGTGTGCAGTGAAGACAATGAAGGCAGATCAAAACATTGTTGAATATCAAGTGTCCCCAACTAAGCAAGCCAGAAGCAACAGCGGCAAGGAACCACAGCTGCCCCAAAAGGCCTCTCCAACATCAGATTCAAACAC
This sequence comes from Megalobrama amblycephala, assembly GCF_018812025.1. Lineage (NCBI taxonomy): Eukaryota > Metazoa > Chordata > Actinopteri > Cypriniformes > Xenocyprididae > Megalobrama > Megalobrama amblycephala. Next base: position 1,193,134 of record NC_063047.1, read on the forward strand.
TCTAGTCGCTGGCCTTCAGAGATTTAAAAGATCTATATCCTATCTAATCCAATTGCTTCCATGTTAAAGAAGCTCAGCAAACTCTTACCAGCCAAATTCTTCAGCTTCAGCTTGTTCTCTCGCTTAATCCTACAAGCTCACCATATCCACTGCAATTAACACCATCAATCCACTAAAATAGGATCGCTGCAAAAGCGTCTTCTCACCTGATTCCGCAGGATCCCACTCTGTTCTTACACTGCTGCTCCCGCAGGAGCTCCTTCCCTGGCAAACCTTGCCTTCATGGCGCAGCAATGTTATCTCCATGCTCTCGCAGGAGCTCAGTTCGTTACTGCAACAGTAATGTAGGGGACTGCTTCTGCTGGAGCTCAGTTTTCTGAGGAGGGAAAAAAAAGAAAAAAAAAAACCTTTCTGTAAACCTTTCTTTCCACCACTGACGAGGCTTACCCATCCAATGCTGCGAGTCTTGATTTCCCATCGAATGCTGCGAGAGCCCTCCCGGTCAGTTTCCATCTTTTTTCCTTCTTTGTCCGGCGAGGCTTACCCGTCCGATGCCACGAGTATTGATCTCCTGTCGGATGCAGCGAGAGCCCTCCCGTTCAGTTTCTATCTTTTAAAACTTTTTCCGTCCAGTGAGGCTTACCCGTCCGACACAGTGAGTCTTGATCTCCCGTTGGATGCAGCGAGAGCCCTCCCTGTCAGCTTCCATCTTGCTATCCTTCTCTGTTCGGCGAGGCTTACCCGTCTGATGCCACAAGTTTTGCTTTCCAGGAGCCTTGGTCTCCCATCTGACGCCGCGAGAGCCTCCCGGTCAGCGCTTCCTTCCTCGTCCGGCGAGGCTTACCTGTCCGAGGCCTTGAGCATTGGTCTCCTGGAGCCTTGGTCTCCTGTCGGATGCCGCGAGAGCCTCCCGGTCGTTCTACTGTGCTTTACTTTCTGCCCGTCTACCAGCGAGGCTTACCCGTCTGATGTCATGAGCCTTGGTCTCCCATCTGATGCCGCGAGAGCCTCCTGGTCCGTGCTTCTTTCCTTGTCCGGCGAGGCTTACCCGTCCGAGGCCTTGAGCATTGGTCTTCTGGAGCCTTGGTCTCCCGTCGGACGCTGCGAGAGCCTCCCGGTCGAGCCTCTGCTCTTTACTTTCCGCCTGTGGGCTAGCGAGGTTTACCCATCCGATGCCATGAGCATTGGTCTCCTGGAGCATTGGTCTCCCATCGGATGCTGCGAGAGCTCTCCTGGCCAGGCATTCCAATTTCTTTCATCCCGCCATCAGCCAATGGAACCCACTCACCTGTTGCCAGGGACTGCAGAGGCTGAGTGAGCCCCTTTTGGCTGGTCATTCCTAAACCACGTTGCCCCTCGTCTTTCGGTCGGTAGGGCTCACCCGTTTAACACTGAGCATTGGTCTCCTGTCGGACGTAACCAGAGCCCTCCCGATCGGCCGGTCCAAATCACGCAAATCACGCGCTCCCCGTCAACCGGATCCCAACAGAGGCAGCACGGACCCCCCCCGCTCAGACGGTTTAACTCATACTCCTCATTTATCACCCGGTAGGGCTTTACACATCCGATACAACGAACATTGGTCTCCTGGAGCCTTGGTCTCCCATCAGATGTCACAAGAGCCCTCCCGATCGGTCGTTCCAAATTTCAGCTTCCCATCGTTTGTTGGCTAGTAGGGCCCGTCCGCCTGGTACAGTGATGCGCTCCTGTCAGTGGCAACATGGGCTCTCCTGGTCAAGCGACCAGGCTTCTTGAAATGACAGTCCACCAATTCTCTGCGTCTTTTGGGGGTCTTTAGTCTGGCGGCTGTCCTTTTTGCTCTTTTGCTTTTTGGGGGGAGTACTCTGGGTTCGGGCCAAAATTCTGAGCTCGGAGCCCTCTCCCTGGACAGCACGCCAAATACGCATAACTTTACTCTATTTAATTATATGGATATGATGCGGGAGGAGCAAAATGCGGGAGGAGCAAGTTCAGATAATTAACCTAATTAGCACAGGTGGAGAGTATTCAGTTAATCAACTCAACCAATGTCAAAGGTATAAATTCAGCAGACTGACTTCTGTTCATCTGAGAGTTTATCAGCATCCCTCCTCCACCCCATCTCCTCACTTATAGTTCTATCTACTTTTACCACACCGGGGGGGGAGTACTCTGGGTTCGGGCCAAAATTCTGAGCTCGGAGCCCTCTCCCTGGACAGCACGCTAAATACGCATAACTTTACTCTATTTAATTATATGGATATGTGAACTCGTGAAATGACAAAATGAAACGATAATTGGATTATGAAATTAATGTCGCCAGTAGGTGTCAGCAAGTCATTGTGTTAATAATTAAGTTATTAATTTAAGCGATTAGTTCAAAACGCTGATTTATTCAAGAATATATCAATTGAATCTCTATAATCTTTTGGGCCATTGAATCACTCAGATTCAATGATTTGTTCAAAGACTCTGATTCATTCAGTAATGAAACACTGCAGAGTGCGCTAGGAGTCAGTCGCACAACGGTTCTGATATGCGTTGGAAGTTTAGTTGGCAGAGAAAATAAAACACAGTTTTGTGTGACATTCATTAATACTCAATATTAATGAAATAAACTCAGAATATTGCCTTAAACAAAAGTTATAACTCTAAGAAAAGGAAAAAATAGCATGTTGCCTATTATATACATATATGAAAGGATAACTGAATATTTGACATTTGACATGTCCTACACTTCTCTATGAAAAAGAAACTCAAAATAGAATAGGCCTAATAGATATGCAAATATACACAAATATACACACAAATATATTTTTTCTTCGGAAAAAGACGTTTCATTCCCGCCCACATGTAGAGATTGAATATTCAAACTGCTTATTTGTTTCCAACCCAGAACGAAAAAAGAAAAATCAAGCCAATTTTTTTTTTTTCGTTTTCATTTTAAAAATGAAAAACGAAAAAAAGTGTGGTTTTCTAATTTTTCTGATTTCAATATCAAATCAAAACATGAATGAATGGAAGATACCATGATTTTTATTTTGGTCCGTGTACTTTTGAGTCTATTCCGTTTTCGTTTTTTTAACCATGCTAAGAAAACAAAAAACGAACAGTTGTTGTATTTTTAAATGCTATGTTGAATACCAAAATTTTAATTAAAACCGAATGCACAAATTTCATGACCACAAAATAAATATTGACTTCTTTTCAGATTGTTTATTACATTTTGCATCTTTATAAACCAAAATTAAAAATTAAAACAGATTAAAGTCAAAGAAATGGCAAGTTCATTTGTAAAATTGTTGTTTATCCCACACTTTTGAGAGCCATGTCTCTAAAACATGCTAATACTTGACTTTCAACCCATTTTCACTCACGAGGGGTTCGATACATACAAAATGTATGTTTGCGCATACTAAAGGATTTGCGCACGCCTTATGAACGACTGCTGTATAGCAATGTAATCGTCTTTACCTTCATTACAATCATCCATCAAAACCTTTTTAGCAACACTGGTTTTCTGAAAGTGTTAGTTTGTGTATCCTATGTTCATTAAGCAGTTGAGCATTTTAAGCCACCGTTCAGTCTGTATTTCACAGCAGCACGATGAGAAGCGTCCTGGGCTGATCTGAAACAATCACGCAATACCTACGTGAGAGGTGGTGCTTTGAACTGAGAGCTGAGAGCTTTGAAACTTGACATGTTTGTAGTCAGGAAGTTGATTTAACTACTAGAAAAGACTGGATGTGAATATATTGATGTATGGAATAAATAGAGACATATAAACACATACCTAAAATAAGCGGACATGCACAAATTGAATATCTATGCAAAATGTTTTCATTTACTTTGTGGTTGCTTTGCCAGGGATTATCATAGAAACATATATCATGACTTGTTGGAAAGGTGGGGTTGTGCTGAATCCAACAATACCAAATATGTAAATATAGCATGACAAATCAGGGTTGTCTGTCACTCATTGTATGAGATGTCCAAAATGAATGAAAATGGAACACTGACATAATTTAGTCCAAAGTCCATTATCAGTGGTGAGAAATTCAAATATAAGATACATCTAATTATGAAATATTTCATGTGGCACCTTGTACTTTATGGAAACAAAGATTGAAATCGAAAGATAACACCTTACCATAGCACAAACAGGAGACCAGGAGTCAGGATTGCAGTTTGACCTTAATGAGCCTTTTAATAAAACTATAACTTAACTTCACACAATACAAATTAAATTACTGTCTTAAATCAAACAAATGGCAATCTAACTAAACAAACACTCTGTGGGGGAATGAGCCGTGTCTTCTGAGGCTGTTTTTTTTTTTTTTTTTTTTTTTTTCTAGCAGCAACCATTTAGAACATGAACTGATTTTGGTAGCCATTCTGAGGTCAGCCCCCATGATTTTACAACTGCAACACACCACTGTCACTCATCCACATTGTCATCAGTGACAAAGTGGGTCATATTTGGACAGTCTGGGAAAGGGCAAGAGCAAAACTCTGTGCAGGTCAAGCCCACTGAAAGACACTGGCATTTTGTGGCATTGTTGCAGTTTCCATCTTTGCAGTAGAGGTGGGTGATGTCTCTGACTTCTTTAGGTGCTAGTGCCTTCTGGAACATCACAGGTTCAATGCACTCATCTTCTCTGAGCCTTCATCCTCTGCCAACTGGGTTCCAGAGGTTTGGCCAGGTGGCTGTGATGCCATACTGCTGTTTGGTACAAGGCTCTCAGGACATGTTGCTGGAAGGCATCTTCTGTTAGGGGTAGATTTGCTGCTGACAAATCTGTGGTAGATGCTAACATGTACCTCAGCTCATCCAGGTTGGTGCAAGGATGCCCATCCACCTTTTTCTTTCGGCCATACAGGAGGAGGGCATACCTTCTTGCCACAGGCAAAGCCTCTTCCAGGCTACCAGAGAGACCAAATTTTGTAATTTCCTGTAACTCACAAAGATGGGTCTTCAGTCTTGTGAGGGCAGTGGCCTTCCCAATTCTGTACAATCTACTTGTGGTGTCACAACCCATGAGGGCGTGGCATGCAGGTAAGCACTCACAAAGCACTAATTCAAGCTTCTGAGTGATCGAACAGATAGGGACGAATCTTTCCTTAAGGCCATGTCCAGAGTGCATGAACACTGTTAAGGATCCAAACATCCTTTTGCTTGAATAGTACAGAAGCAAAACTAGTACATCTGTATCATCACATTTGACAATTAGACGAGAATGTGACTGTAAGGTGTATTGCATGTAACACCAGCCTTGTGTCAGCCTCCTCCTGGTCACTGTAAAGATCTTTCAAGGGGTGAAAGCCTGACTTGTTAACCCTCTTAACCTCCTGACCATTTTCAAAGCCACCTGTCAAGATGACCGTGTTTCCTAAAGAAATTCTCGTTGGCCCAGTACTAGCCATGTAGGTGCTGACAAAGCTACATAGAGCAGCCTTGTTTCCGCTGATCCTGAAGTATTTTCTGTAGTTTGGAACACTTGTTTTCCCTGTGATGATATGTGTTTGTCTGCTGGTGTGAATGGTGCCTCTTTGTCTTTCAAGATCTTTGACTGAGTGTTGGTGGTCATATCTATCAAACACTATAACGACACAGCTGTTACCTTCCTTTCCCATTAAAGTTGTGATCTTTTTCCAGACACACTCACCCAGGTCATTGAACGTTGAAAGGCTGAATCATTGAGACTCTGTAGAAGAGCCATGCCATCAATGATATATCCTGATGGTTCTTTAACATTTGGCAGCTGCTGTGTCTCTTCAACAACAGCCTCAAGTTTCTTGGCCAGGTCAGCTTTTGTTGTTTTCCTCATGCTTCCATCATCATAAAACAAAAGACATCACAGTCTCCATGGACACCTCTCTTTGCTTGGAGACAGCCAGTTATCTTCGAAAAAGCACGTCTGAGTCCATGTGAACCTTTCTAGATATGCTGACTCCAACTGATGTTTTCATGTCCTTGAAGGTTGCACACTGGTTTCTTTTCTCTGGCTTCTGGAAGCTCTTTGTTCTTTTTGATTTTGCCAGATTTCGCCATAGATTTCACCATAGCATGAGTTGTACGCTTCCCATCCAGGGTGTCTTCATTTTGGTCAAAGTTGTTGATGGCTGCATCAACAATTCCATGTTCAGTGACTCCAGTGAGGCCAGTTGGATGTAGACACCACTCTCTGTCCTTGATATCTGGTCTGCTGCCACAGATGTGAGGAAGTGCCTAACCTCTGTATAGGAAATGCAGTGCCCAATTGCACTGAGCTCATTGATGAGTGTCTTACTACCAAACTCATGATGTATCAAAATGGCAAATCCCAGTGTGATTGGTGTATGGATGTGACAGCTCTGTCCAATAAGATCATGGCAAATTGCGATAACACACAGATTGTCCTTTGAAGCTGGGTCATTTGTTGGGTACATACTTGCTGCATTGGAGACGTGATAGACGGTCACTGCTGACATGGTTGACTGTCGTGCTCTAACTGCTCCATGCTTTTCCTCAATATGTCTGCAGCTCTGTGTAATATTTGGATTTTGGAAAGACTCTGACTTGTCTGTGAAAGTGTTGTCTCACAGTCTACTGTTATTTCTGTGAGTTTAACAGCTTCCCTCAGTGCACAACCTATGGTCATACTATCTGAGCAGATCAGATCTGACTGTCCTGGACGTGGAACAAATACAAGCCTGTCTTTGTAATGTTGTTTCAGCTTTTCCTTTAGTTTCCAGGATCTACAATGGGTACGGAAAGTATTCAGACCCCCTTTAATTTTTCACTCTTTGTTATAATGCAGTTATTTGCCAAAATCATTTAAGTTCATTTTTTTCTTCATTAATGTACACACAGCACCCCATATTGACAGAAAAACACAGAATTGTTGACATTTTTGCAGATTTATTAAAATAGAAAAACTGAAATATCACATGGTCCTAAGTATTCAGACCCTTTGCTCAGTATTTAGTAGAAGCACCTTTTTGATCTAATACAGCCATGAGTCTTTTAGGGAAAGATGCAACAAGTTTTTCACACCTGGATTTGGGGATCCTCTGCCATTCCTCCTTGCAGATCCTCTCCAGTTCTGTCAGGTTGGATGGTAAACGTTGGTGGACAGCCATTTTTAGGTCTCTCCGGAGATGCTCAATTGGGTTTAAGTCAGGGCTCTGGCTGGGCCATTCAAGAACAGTCACGGAGTTGTTGTGAAGCCACTCCTTCATTATTTTAGCTGTGTGCTTAGGGTCATTGTCTTGTTGGAAGATAAACCTTCGGCCCAGTCTGAGGTCCTGAGCACTCTGGAGAAGGTTTTCGTCCAGGATATCCCTGTACTTGGCTTTTTTAGCAACTTGGCTTTTTTTTAACTCCATGCGGGCTTTCATGTGTCTTGCACTGAGGAGAGGCTTCCGTCATAAAGCCCCGACTGGTGGAGGGCTGCAGTGATGGTTGACTTTCTACAACTTTCTCCCATCTCCCGACTGCATCTCTGGAGCTCAGCCACAGTGATCTTTGGGTTCTTCTTTACCTCTCTCACCAAGGCTCTTCTCCCCCGATAGCTCAGTTTGGCCGGACGGCCAGCTCTAGGAAGGGTTCTGGTCATCCCAAACGTCTTCCATTTAAGGATTATGGAGGCCACTGTGCTCTTAGGAACCTTATGTGCAGCAGAAATGTTTTTTTGTAACCTTGGCCAGATCTGTGCCTTCCCACAATTCTGTCTCTGAGCTCTTCAGGCAGTTCCTTTGACCTCATAATTCTCATTTGCTCTGACATGCACTGTGAGCTGTAAGGTCTTATATAGACAGGTGTGTGGCTTTCCTAATCAAGTCCAATCAGTATAATCAAACACAGCTGGACTCAAATGAACGTGTAGAACCATCTCAAGGATGATCAGAAGAAATGGACAGCACCTGAGTTAAATATATGAGTGTCACAGCAAAGGGTCTGAATACTTAGGACCATGTGATATTTCAGTTTTTCTTTTTTAATAAATCTGCAAAAATGTCAACAATTCTGTGTTTTTCTGTCAATATGGGGTGCTGTGTGTACATTAATGAGGAAAAAAATGAACTTAAATGATTTTAGCAAATGGCTGCAAAATAAAAAAGAGTGAAAAATTTAAGGGGGTCTGAATACTTTCCGTACCCACTGTATATGTCTATGTGTTGAACTATGGACACACCTTCTTCCACAGCAATTATCTTTAGTATTTTATCATAGCTATCAGTCAAAGAGTTGAGAGTCCTCACTTTCATATATTTGGACAATACTGTTTTATCAATGTCTTCAGTGAGCTTAATAAAGGCTTTGTCATTGACATTGGTCTGCTTTTCTGATTATTTTCTTCAAATGGCAGCTGCTATATTTCTTTCAGAGACGTAGTGTGCAAGGCACATTTTATGGTATTTGGCATCATATACAAAGATATCTGGGCATGAAAGAATTCGAAGATGTACATCTTCATCAAGCCTTTCAGAAGCTGCCCAAAGGACCTTGTCTCTGATACTTGCGCCTGTACCAGTCGAAATGGCTATCAGAGGTTCTGGTCTAGAGTTGGCCTTCCCACAAATGAAACAATCTTTCCGTATTTTAAATGATGTTGTATCAGCCCTACTCAGCCTTCTTGGTGCAGATGTGCTCTCACTCTCAACAATTGCAACTTGCTGCTGCTCACTGATTTTTGTCTTACTGCAGTAGTTCGCTCTACATGATATATGATATAAAACTTTGATTTTGGAAGAAAGTATGTCATCTGTATATGAAGCCAGAGTTTTATGGACATCATCATCTCTCTGCTGAGCAAGGGCAAGTATGCATTGGAGGCCTTCTACTGTGGGGTTTTGGACATAGGGATCTTTTTTCTTTCCCTTTTGAAAATGTTTCCCACAAATTATACAAAGCTTTGGATCCATTGTCTGTAAGACATTCTCCATAATTCAAGAGACTAGTGAAAAGGAAAAATGATATAAATTTCAGAATTTCCATTGAAATGCAAATCAAGTTGAATTACACATGCAACATTAGTCAGAGGGCTAGGTATTTTTTTAGCTAGGCTAAGCAGTTGCTACAACTAGCTATTTAGCTACTTGTATTAGGCTAGGTCAGCCTTTTCATTTGACATAATATTTGTAATGATTTACTAGTCTGGTTATGAAGATATCAATAAAGACAATCAAGTAGCTAGCTACAGCTGGATCCAACCATTAGCCTAACAGTAGTCAACTCACTAGACCAATCAAAAACTAAATATATCTAATATCTTGTTTTTATTTACTTAAAGATCACACCAGTGGGGTGAAGTAAGTAGTGTAGGCTCTTCTGCCCACTGCTGGTCTGGACAGACAAAAGCTAACAATATTATTTTCCATTATTCAGTAATGACCAAAACAAAATTCAAGTGGATATTCATATTTTAATAAAGGTGTTCCATTCCAGTGTTAACCTGATTCAATTGGATCTGTGTTTCATATGAATTGTATAGTATACTGTGCCTTATGAAATGTATAATTATTAAATGTATAATAAATATAGATCAGCACTTATCTAATGTAACATACTTTGCAGTAACAATGAATTTCTCAACATTCATCTCATTACTCATAATGTGGACTTGGACTTGATTTGGACTTGAGACTATTTTGTCCAGTGTTCTTTCATTTTGGACACATCATACATTGAGTGACAGAACACTCTGATTTGTCATGCTATATTTACATATTTGGTATTGTTGGATTCAGCACAACCCCACCTTTACAACAAGTCATCATATGTGTTTCTATGATAATATCTGGCAAAGCAAACACAAAGTAAATGAAAACATTCTGCATAAATATTCAATTTGTGCATGTCCGCTTATTTTAGGTATGTGTTTATATGTCTCTATTTATTCCATACATCAAGATATTCACATCCAGTCTTTTCTAGAAGTTAAATCAACTTCCTGACTACAAACATGTCAAGTTTCAAAGCTCTCAGAGCTTGTGTGATTGATCTGCACTAGTTTATATGCCTTAATTCCCATACGGACAGGCTATATTTTAGTCCTTTTTTGGTTTTGGGGTGTATAACAATATCTGTTAATTTAACAATCTTAGCAGTGAAATATTTTTAGCCAAGAATCCATTTCATATATGGGACACCTTAGAGATGAGGAAAAACATTGTTGGGTTTAGTTCTACCTCCGGTAGGGGTATCTCAAAAATTTGGGGGCATTGTCACTAGCCTATATGTCACGTTGCCAATGCTTGTTTGGCAATTTTTTGACAACCAAAACTTTGTTGAAAACCTGTTGTACACATGGTCCACAATCATGCCTTTTGTTCTCTGATTGATTGATAATTCATCCTCTTTTTTTTTTCCAAGTAAAGTCTTTTTTGCTCAAATCTTTATCTTACATTTAAATCATTAAACATTTACTGTACTGATGGAACTTGGGTTTACTTGATATTCATACATTGTTTTTTAATGTTAAATATTAATTTTTTTTTTTTTTTTTTTTTTTTTATAAATTTTTTCATGTTAATGTAAATGTCAAGTACGACACAACAGACTTTTGGGGAACATTTTCCATCTCTCAGTTATCATTGATTTGCAATGAATTGCATATATATGCCATAAAAGCCTGATGTATAAGTGTGTGTGTGATATGATACTCAACAAAAAACACATGCAAACTTGTATATATACTGTATGCATGAGTTTTTTTTGTTGAGTATGATATTTATACATCAGGCTTTTATGGCTCATATATGCAAATCAATGATAATTGGGAGATGGACAAATAAATGTTCCCCAAAAGTATAGGCCTATTGCCTATGAAGCAACGTCTAAATTCGCGATATAGAACACCTAACAGCCAGAAAAAAGAGTCAGTAATTTAGATTTCCTATTTGTCTTTATTCATAGAGTGAAATGCAAAGGGATGGGATTGAGATTATACAAGGGGGAACTCAATGTGTTGGAGCACTAAACAAGAGCTATAATGTTTAGAAACTGTCATGTTTATGTGACAGAGGTGGTCTTCTCCATTCTGCGATGTGGTTTGCACGCACACTACAATGGCTCAGTCTCTGGCCAAACAATAAATGCACGAACACAAATACTGGTTTGGTGTATTTCTTCTTTTTACTGAAGGCTGTAGACTGTAGAATGAAATAAATCACCCTGTGGTTGTATTGCTGCAGGCATAAGTAACCCACAGCGTGCAGTACACATTGCAACTCCTGTCTTGCGTCATAACAGCATTAAAGGGTTAGTTCACCCAAAAATGAAAATTCTGTCATTTATTACTCACCCTCATGTCGTTCCACACCTGTAAGACCTTTGTTCATCTTCAGAACACAAATTAAGATATTTTTGATGAAATCCGATGGTTCAGTGAGGCCTGAGCAATGACATTTCCTCTCTCAAGATCCATTAATGTAGTAAAAACATATTTAAATCAGTTCATGTGAGTACAGTGGTTCAATATTAATATTATAAAGCCACTAGAATATTTTTGGTGCGACAAAAAAAACTAACAAAATAACGACTTATAAAGTGATGACCGATTTCAGATCACTGCTTCAGGAAGCTTCGGAGCGTTATGAATCTTTTGTTTTGAATCATGATTCGGATCGCGTGTCAAACTGCTGAAATCACGTGACTTTGGCGCTCCGAACAGCAGATTCCATACACTGATTTATAACGCTCCGAAGCTAAACATTATAGCTCTTGTTTAGTGCTCCAACACATTATTGAGTTCCCCCTTGTATAATCTCAATCCCATCCCTTTGCATTTCACTCTATGAATAAAGACCAATAGGAAATCTAAATTACTGACTTTTTTTTCTGGCTGTTAGGTGTTCTATATCGCGAATTTAGACGTCGCTTCATAGGCAATAGGCCTATACTAATTAATGACATTATTTTAATTTTTGGGTGAACTAACCCTTAAACACAAATTAGCATCGCAACACGTGATCACACTTTACATATAACAATAGTAATAATAAACAAAAACATACAAAAAGACATGCCTGTAGAATGAAATAAATCATTTAGTGGTAAAACGTAAAATAACATTATCCGTGGACTTACTAAGAAGGAGGCAGGAACCGGCGAACATTTAAACAAAACATTAATTAAAAATAAACAAATACAAAACGAAAGATTTCGTTTTGTTAACATTTATTATAACATTTATTATGTTTTAACATAATAAAACATAACATAAAAATCCAGGCCTGGTCCTCTCTCATCCTTCACCGTCGTCGCTCCTCCTTTTATGCTTCCGGAGCTCCTCCGTGAGGGACTCGAGGCCGGTGCGCTTCCCAGGTGAAGCTCATTAACACTCGCGTCACCGGTCTCGCGCCGTTCCCTCACGGCTCTCGCCCGCCCTGGTCGCCACATAGACGTTTTCTAAACATTGTCTTCCAAGCCATGCTGGCCTACATATATCTACACTATATTGCCAAAAATATTGGGACACCCCTCCAAATTCAGGTGTTCCAATCACTTCCACGGCCACTGGTGTATAAATCAAGCACTAGGCATGCAGACTGCTTCTACAAACATTTGTGATAAAATGGGTCGCTCTCAGGAGCTCAGTGAATTCAAGCGTGGTATCGTGATATCAATAAGTCCATTTGTGAAATTCCCTCACTACTAAATATTCCACGGTCAGCTGTTAGTGGTATAATAACAAAGTGGAAGCTTATTGGGAAGAACAGCAACTCAGCCATGAAGTGGTAGGCCACGTAAAATCACAGAGCGGGGTCAGCGCATGCTGAGGCTCACAGTGAGCAGAAGTCGCCAACTTTCTGCAAAGTCAATAGCTACAGACCTCCAAACTTCATGTGTCCTTCAGATTAGCTCGAGAACAGTGTAGAGCTTCATGGAATGGGTTTCCATGGCCGAGCAGGTGATCCAAGCCTTACATCACCAAGTGCAATGCAAAGCGTCGGATGCAGTGGTGTAAAGCACACCGCCACTGGACTCTGGAGTGACCAATCACGCTTCTCTGTCTGCAATCCGATGGACGAGTCTGGGTTTGGAGGTTGCAGGAGAACGGTACTTGCCTGACTGCATTGTGCCCAGTGTAAAGTTTGGTGGAGGGGGATTGTGGTGTGGGGTTGTTTTTCAGGAATTGGGCTTGAACCCTTAGTTCCAGTGAAAAGAACTCTTAATGCTTCAAGACATTTCATGCTCCAACTTTGTGGGAACAGTTTTGAAGATTTGAAGGAGTTTTGAACAATTTTGAAGGAGGGATCAACTGTATTACTTCACACAATACTCAGCTACATCAATAAAGAGTTTTTTTTTTCAAACCCATTTGCTGATTAAGTTAATTTTATATGCAAACGTAACGTATGCCAAATCCACGCTTATCAATGACTCGATTCTTCAGAGATTTCCATTTACACCATACATGAATAACCCATTGTTGAACAGACCTTCTCTAATCATCAGTACAAACAATGACTAAACAATAACAAACAACAACAACAACAGAAATAGCAGAAAATCAAACAATAACCCAAAACAAGAAATCACAGAAAGTCTCATCAGTGGAAAGAATACTTGTACTTGTGATAAAGTCCAGACATATAATGTAGGAAATGTCCCATATGCCCTGACACATCAGTCTCTTCTTCAATGATAGCACCTCCACATTATTCCCATAGCACAAGTTGACAAATAAACAAAAATCCTTCTACAAAAAAAAAAAAAAAAAAAAAAAATACAAACATACAAACATACAAACAGGAAAAAACACACTCATAAAATAGTGTTGATGACAACCTCAAGGAATAATAACTGTCAATAATAACAGTCAAAGCTATTCAGAATAGATCATTCAGTGGTTATAATCAAGCATTACTCACAACTGAGCAGCAAACAATTAAATTTCTCAACAAGGATGTTCTCTCAGGGCCAAGAAGGAACACAAAACACACCATGCTATCCTCTATCTTACTCTTCTTCTTTCCCATTTTATGGCGTTTGGCATCCAGATTATTGGTGCATTACCACCCCATCTGCTCCGGAGTGAGGATCAGATAATAGGTTTACCATCTTATTTCTTTACCTTATATTTCCAACTCAATTTTACCCCCCTACCACCACCACCACACACTCAAAAAGAGAGGGAAAAAAAAAATCTCCAAAATAATCTTTTAATTATCCAAAATAACTAGTTCTGTTTTCTATACACTACTAATATCCTTTTGTAATTCCTCCCTCACATTCTCTCTCTGAACTTCATATCTTCTACAAGCCATGATTATATGCTCAACTGTTTCCTCTTCTTGACATCCTTCACACAATTCTGTCTGGTGTTTTCCTATCATCTTAAGAGTTTTATTTAGTGTACAATGTCCCAACCTTAACCTCGTCCTCATCACTATTTCTCCCTTTATCCTCTCTATCCCAGCTTTATTGCCAAATTTTCTATCTTACTCTACTACTTCCTCATCTTTTATCACACACAGGGAGCACACTAGGACTGGTGGTGAGGATGAAAGCTACAACCATTAGAAGCTTGTACAGTTCATGACACTGTTACACTGTTGAGCTTCTTCTTCTTTTTTTTTTTTTTTTTTTTTTTAATATTTCTACTTAGTTTTTATTAACTTTTACTTAAGTACTAAATTACTAAAATTTAAAATAATAAAATGAAAAAATAAATAAATAGAAATAGAAAAAAATCTGAAATAAAGACTATTTCAGTTTAATTTTAAAATTTCCTTTTAGGTTTATTTTATTTGTTTTTATTAATTTTTACTCAGGTACTAAATTACTAAAAACTAAGATAAAATTATAAAAATAGAATAAAAACATTTTAAAAAAGGATTTATTATTATAATTTTTTTCATGACACTTTAAAAAAAAAATAAAGTTGTAAAGTTAAAGTTTGTAAACTAACTTTGATTTTGGCTTTAGAAAGCCTTAATGGGCAGCCTGAGTCAAAAGAGCCAAAGCATAGTTCAGTGTTCTGGAGCTGCCCCGCCACTAAATAAATAAATTCTTGTATTTAGGGCTGTAAAACGTTTTTTTTTTTTTTTACATTATTATCTTTGATGATTGATTAATCTATCAATTATTTTATCAATTAATCTATTGCGTATTTTTGGCTCCACTTTATATTAGATGTCTTTACCTACTTTGTACTAACATTTAAATGAATCATTAAATTATTGTGGACATACATGTTTTTACATTGTACTTATACAGTATTTCATGAAAATACCTGCATCATGTATCTATATTAGGGGTGTGATGAGACAGGTAGCTCATGAGAACGAGACGAGACAAGATTTTTACGGACCATTTTTAAGAAATCCTCAATGGCGAAATACATGACTAGAAAAATATTCTACAGGTGCATTTGAAATGTTTGGTCACACTTTATATTAAGTGGCCTTAACTTACATCAAAAAATAAGTACAATGTACTTATTGGGTTGATACTAAATTGCAAAACACATTTACTGCTATTGAGGTGAGATCCGGGTACGGTTGGAAAGCTTTGGTGGTATGGGTAGGTTTAAGGGTAGGGGTAAGGGTTAAGGGATGGGTCAACAGTGTAATTAGAAATGTAATTACAGAAAGTAATTACAGATGTAATTACATGCAGGTGTTTTTAAAATATAAGTACAATGTAAAAACATGTATGTACACAATAAGTGCATTGTATCAAATGATTAATTTAAATGTAAGTACATAGTATTTATGTTACAGATCCCTTGTTCCCCTGGATTTCCCATGATCCTCCTGTTTCTTCACCTGCACTCACTTCCCTCGTCAGCTCCTCATCATCACTCATCACCTGCACCTGGACTCTATTATCATCACTCCCTTTATATGGCACTCACTCCCTTCACTCCTGGTCCGTTCTATGTTAAGTCAAAGTGTATGTTTGGTGTTTCCAGCCTGTGTTTATTAAAGTATTGGATGTGATTGTGGAAATCCGCATCTGCCTCATCTCTATACCAACGACACGTAACAATTTAAGGCCACTTAATATAAAGTGGGACCAAATGTTTTAACTAATCATCTTGTAATGAATGTCATTTCAGTTCTACTTTGAGTATGAATTATCATATGCAGTAAAAGACAACAATACTCAAGCACTGTAAAAGGTTTTGCCACTAACTCAACTGACTGACTTCTCTTCTGTATCTCTTTCAGTCTCTTCAGACCTTACTGTACATGATTTATGAGCTTCTAACTGAACTCCTTTCCACAAACTGATCATAGAAATAAAAACAGTATAAATAAAAATGTTAATGTTAATAAATGAGACCTTATTGTAATGTATTAACCAACATCAACTAACAATGAGCAATATGCTACAGTATTTATTAGGGATGCCGCAATTCTCAATATAATATTGAACCGTTCAGTACGACATCCACGGTTCAATACGCGCTTGTGAATTGCGTTTTTTTCGGTTTTACGTTTAAATAATTTATGTGCGCTTTATTTCTCTCCGAATTGGCTGTTTGTGTGTGCCTGTAAGTCTACGAGCTGAGATGAAGAAACTCCTCCCCGCCAGTAAATATTCAATCACTATGTTCTAAAGTTCAGGCGCGGTGAACCATCATTCCACACTTTAACAGGGCGAGCGGCGGTGAAGTGAGGCTACAGTACGAGGAAGCGTCTTTCAAATCCGTGGTGTGGAGACATTTCAGTTTTGCCGTTGAGTATAATGCCAAGGAAGAAAAAAATGGTAAACAAAAAAATGACTGTCTGCAAGCATTGTTTTACACGTGTAGCCTACTCAAACGGAAACACTTCCAACATGACTGCACATCTGCGGTGCCATCAGCCAGCAATATCACTGTCTGAAGGCAGGATAGCAGGATAGCATAATTTTAAAATAAAAAATTATTTTATATTATACAATGCACTAGGAACTAGTGGACTTTTCTTTGCTTTTAAGTAAAATAAAGGAGTATTGCAATAAATCTTTTTAAAATATTAAAATTTTTATTTTTTCTTCTTAACCTCTTACTGTTCCTATTGCCCAAGCATAGAATAACAAAAAACACTCTTATTTGTCAAGCCATCAGAGCGGCGGCGACCATTATCCAACTGAATTAAATGTTTTTTATTTAAATAAAAAGCAAAACGACATTGGAGGCGTAATGTAAACATAGCGGTGGCATATTCTTTTCTAATCATCCCAACACTCTGTCATGGCAACATCACGAGACTACTTTTCACCTCGATGAGAAATCTCGTCACAATTTAGCTTCGCAAGATCTCGTCACACCCCTAATCTATAGTGTTAGGTTTTTTTTTTTTTTTTTTTTTACATTGAATCCATTATTGATTGATTAGTCAATTATAGTGCCTTATCCGTATAACGTCTAGGTTACTTTTGTAACCCCCATTCCCTGAAGGAACAAATCCACAATACTAGGTTTCTTTTCATTTATTTTGAACAGACAGTAGTGCAAATGACAGTTTGTTCTACCTAGCGGCATTTAGTTCCCTAGTTGGTACAGTACTACAGAGCCCCTAAAGGGACATGGTGGTGGAAAAAAATTGAGATGGGAGAACATTTTTTTTTTTTTTCCCCCCAAATCTTTTGCGTTCCCCCGAGAAACTTTGCATTCCCTTGCTGTGAGCTCGGACAAACACTTCCTCTTTAATGTCCTGCTGGCTGGCAGTAGTGTTTCAGTTAGTAACATACGTTAATAATGCACACAAATATTGCATGGCTCATAGAGTTTGAACTTGTTGGACTCAAATATAAAGAAATGCAGTCAGTGCTTATGTCAAGCAGTTAAGTCACCAAGTTCAGGCTGTTCATACATCACTCCTCTCCTTTCCTCCCATCCCAAATATTTTTCACCACCATGTCCCTTTAGGGGTTCTGTACAATACAGCCTCCTATAGTGCATTAAGCATTAAGCAGTAACCAGAATGCACTCTTGCATAGGTCATATTTTTTGCAGCTCTGATAAAAACAAAAGGTGTTTGGTCACAGTCAGCTACAAAACTGTAAATTATCTTGAGTTACAAAATAAATAGCATAATGAAAAATAAAACTTAGGAGTGTTACAGTTTGCTCCACTTAAACAATATTTGAACATTCAAAGCTTAAATTTCTGCATTCCGCTCCGCACACAGTTGAGAGAGCGAGCCTTTCAAAATATTCTCTGTGAACACAGAAAGATGCTTTTGACGCGTACACACTACCTAGTGTACTTTGTTTTTTCTAGCTTGCAAGTCATTCGCATATGCGCTGTTCTTCTTCTGCTCTTTTTCCTGTTGTGACTGACTGTATTCGTTTTCTACATGCATAAACCGAACCTTGACCTCCGTACCGTATGGTTCTGGACGAATACATACTGTTACACCTCTAATAAATACATGATATTTAATTAATTCTAAAATAAACCGTGTTTTTTAATGCTTCTCCTCGCAGGATTTGTTCAGCTCCACAATGAAACCAGTGCACAATGTTCTGCAAGATGCTAAAAATGACAGCCTGGAGAAGTCTGACATTGATGAGATCATCTTGGTCGGCGGCTCCACTCGAATCCCCAAGATCCAGGAGATGGTGAAAGAGTTCTTCAACGGCAAAGAGCCTTTCAAAGGAATCAACCCCAATGAAGCCGTGGCGTACGGAGCCGCCGTTCAGGCCGGAGTTCTGTCCAGAGAAGAGGGCACCGGTGAGTCCTTCTCCACATCAAGAAGGTCTGAATGAAGGACAATTAATCAATTACCACTTAGGCTTCCAGCGATTATGACAACAAAATAATAGAGTTAAATGATTAGGCCTATTGTGCTGTATTCCATTACGTTATAAATCCATTGCACCACTTCCCACTTTACAGCAGTGACTTTCACCCTCCCCAAATGTTTCATAGCCTTCAGTAGGGTGAGGAGAAGTGCACTAAAACATTAGTGCAACATACTTTGATCTCAATTATATTGATTTAGGGTACGTTTAGCCTACATGACAACGATGTACTAAAAATAGAAAAGTTTCTCCTTTGCGTTTTCCTCATACAGACAATTTTGACAAAACAATCCCTGTTCACAAGGACCTGTGTAAATGACTAAAATGCTTTATTCTAAAAAGAAACACTATACACCTATAGACTGAACATGTAGCTAACACGCATACACATGACATCAGTCTTTACAAATATATATATATTTTTAAATGTTTTTAGATTTATTTTTGACGTTTTTTGCCTTTATTTTGATAGGACAGTCATTAGACAGGAAGCGAAGTGGGAGAGAGAAAGAGGGGGACGGGATCGGGAAAAGAACCCCAGGACCTGGACTCGAACTCAGCTAGCCCGAAGCGCATTGGCGCTACATGTCGGCTCGCTGCCGCATTTTTATAGTTTTTATAGTTTTACACGGAGATGATAAAACTGAGAAACAAATTAGTGCAGTTCTTCTACTTACGGCGTTTATCAAAAATCAAATCTATACTCTGTGTAAAACCGTTTTAACAGATTAGGCAATCTCTACTTATAAACCAAATAGGTTCCTAAGGTCCAGTAATCATGGTCTCCTCTCTGCTCCTAGATCTAGTTCCGTTGCAGAGGTGATCAAGCTTTTGCTGTTGCTGGTCCTAGTCTATAAAACAATTTACCAGCTTCTATTAGAGCTGCGCCCTCTTTGCCTGTATTTAAATGCCGGCTTAAAAATCATCTTCTCTTGATAGTTTTTATCTAGTCATGTAAATTGTATTATTATGCTGTGTTTCGGTGTTTTGTTGTCTCTTATTCGTTTTTTTCTAGCTGTATTGTACAGCACTTTGGATCAACTGGTAGTTGTGTGAAGGTGCTTTATAAATAAAGAGAAACAAAAGTTTGGTGTTTTGGGGGCTCTGAAAACACTTTGTCATGTAAATGAGTGGCCATAACACAAACACAAAAAAACGTTTTCTGTTTAAGTTGAAAATGGTGTCGCGTAAATGACTCATTTTATTTTTTCTTATTTTTACATTATTTACTTTAAATAATTCATAAAAAACACTGTATACTAGATTATATATAATTATTTTAAGTTATTATATAAATTAAATTATGAAATGAATGTATAGTAATAAAGTTAAATATATATAATTTTATTATTCTTTTATGCTAAATTATATAAGGAAATCAACTTGTAAAAAAATGTTTAAAAAAAACAAGTCAAAAATTAATGTTTCCAAAGTTAACGATTAATTGTGATAAATAATCATGATCTCAATATTGACCAAAATAATCTTGATTATGATTTTTCCATACTCAACCCCTTTTTTGTGAGATGATTAACGACTGAATCCTGTTGGATCAGGTGACCTGGTGCTTCTGGATGTGTGCCCTTTGACCCTGGGTATTGAGACTGTTGGAGGAAATATGACCAAGCTTATTCCCAGAAACACCGTCGTGCCCACCAAGAAATCACAGATCTTCTCCACTGCTTCTGACAACCAGACAACCGTGACCATCAGTGTTTATGAAGGTAAGCCAACGAATATAGCATCAAAACGGTCTGTATCTTACTAAATCACAGTTGAAAATAGCCGTGGTAGCGGACATTGTGGAAAATCACAAACATGCATGTTTTGTTACACTTTAGGCCGTTTCATAAGCTGTCTTTAATCTTCAGAATAGAATCGGTTCTGGTTTTCACTCTCTTTCTGTCTGTTTCCAGGTGAGCGTCCCATGACCAAGGATAACCTCCTTCTGGGAACCTTTGACCTGACCGGCATCCCTCCTGCACCCCGCGGCATCCCTCAGATCGAGGTCACCTTCGAGATCGACGTGAACGGCATCCTCCGTGTCACTGCTGAGCACAAAGTCATGGGAAACAAGAACAAGATCACCATCACAAACGACCATAACCGCCTGACACCCGAAGACATCAAGCGCATGGTGAACGATGCAGAAAAGTTTGCTGAAGATGACAAGAAGCGAAAGGAGCGCTTCAACGCCCGCAACGAGCTGGAGAGCTACGCCTACTCTCTGAAGAACCAGATCGGTGACAAGAAGAAGCTCGGTGGCAAGCTGTCGTCCGAAGATAAAGAAGCCATCGAGAAGGCGGTCGAGGAGAAGATCGAGTGGTTGGAGTCTCATCAGGAAGCAGAACTCGAAGACTTCCAGGCCAAGAAGAAGGAGCTGGAGGAGGTCGTGCAGCCCATCGTGAGCAAGCTGTACGGCAGCGCGGGCGGCCCGCCACCAGAAGAGGGCGACGAGCAGGGCAAAAAAGACGAGCTGTAGATCGTCCAGCGACTCTGTTCAGTTGTGTCAATGTGCAACACTTTTTTTTTTTTTTTTAAATGTTACTCTGAGGGGTTCAACAGATATTTGACATGTACTGATAAATAAAGCTCTTCACAGAACAAATTACCTTTTAAACCTATTTTATTTTCCCCTCCAGTGCCTATATTAAAAGTCAAATAAACTGGAAAGCAATTTCAAAGGTCTTTGTTTCATAAATAATGAGTCAATGAGATGAAGTAAACTTATCGTTTGAATTTCTAGACTTTTGAGGAGTTGAAGTGGTGATGAAGATGAAATGAGTTTTAAATCCACAAGGTTATTTGAGTGCGAGTTTGGCGCGAGCCCCTATGCGCTTGCACACTTGGCACAGCCCTTGCGACGGTTCTGTCATTAATTAATATGAATTAATGTGATTAGCCTTTTACTTGACTATGTTATCAAACAGCTAATAATGTGTTGCTAATGTTACACAAACCATGTTCCCGTTCACGAGTCAGACAGCTGCCTTCTAACAATCAGTATCCTTACAAACACTCTGAACAACTCAGAACGTCAGTGGAGAAAGGCATATAGTTCATCATAACATTGTAATAGACTCACTATATTGATAAATCTACACAATTTTTCATATCAACAGAAAATTTACAGGGATAACCTGGCTTCTCTCGAGACTTTCCTGCTTCAGAGCAGTCATAGTTAATGATATGCTAAAGCCTGCCGGCACATTGTTGTGATTGGTTACAAGATAGTCTGTGATGTCACAAACACCAGCGATTTCAAACCGTGGGTTTTTGGTTTACTGCAGCATAAAATACTGAGCAATGGTGCTGACTTATGAATTTGCACATAGTTTGTCTTAAAGCATATTAAAAACACCACATAGACATATAAACAACAATAAAAACTTGATTTTCACCTCAGGGGGTCTTTAACATTTGATCTTCAGTGCTTACATGATTGGTTGAAAAAGAACCACCTGACCATCAATGTAAAGAAAAACTGAATGTATGTACTTTCATTTAACTAGAAAAAGTATTTCTTATGCTGATTCTCTTACCTTTGCAAATCAAGATCTTGTCACTACAAAGACTTGTAAATATCTTGGTGTTACTTGATACACATCTTACACACCAGGATCACATTTCTAATTTAACAAAAAAAAAAAAAAAAAAAAAAAAAAACTGAATCAGAAACTTTGTGTATAACAAGATTAGATCATCTTTCTTTTTCTGTTTAAAAGAAAATAACTAAAAGAATATATTTAGTTACCACTTGTACTACACTATGGGTTCATATGTACTATAAGTGGAATCTAAATACATTTTTTAAATACAGAGATAGTATATTAAAAGTTCATATTTAGTTCATATTTTGTGCTGTCTCAAAATAGCACAGTTGAGTACACTTAGATGTTCTTAAGATTATCTTAAGTACTAAAGAAGAATTTTTAGTATATTAAATGCAAAATTAAATACAAAATAGAGCACTATAAGTACATTAGAAGTGTACTTTTTTTTTTTTTTTACCTGTGTACAGAGCCTCAAAGGTATCTGCATGAGATGAGGAACACCATAGATCAAATTGAATACGCAGATCTTGTCACAGACACGTCAGGCTCCACCGTTCACCAATCACAGCGCACTCAATCACCGGAATACTGATCACCGCCACCTGCACGTCATCAACCACCTCATCAGCACCACTACAAAGAGCACTCACACACGCCACTCCATGTCCGGTCTCGTTTGTACATACTTTACGGATATGCTTACCTCAAGGACTCATTGTACACTCAACAAACTACGGCCCAGGTCAGGAAGCAGACAGACTGGCTAAACCGACCGTCTGCTAGCTGCCTCACGTTACAGAAGTCAGATAAATCCAACACATAGAAACTCTTACACCTAGATATTATCACATAGAGACTGTGTCTGTACCCCGAATTAATAAAAACTAAAAACTTCCAAACCCTTTTAATGGAAAAAATTTAATTGATGTTCAACAAATAAAAAATAGAGATAATAATGATAAACAAATGATAAAGCTTGGGTTACTGAATATTAGATCACTTTCTTCAAAAGCACTTATTGTAAATGATATTATCACAGACAATAATCTAGATGTGCTATGTTTGACAGAAACCTGGCTAAAACCGGACGATTACACTACTTTAAATGAGTCCAGCCCTCAAGGTTATGATTATCGACACAATCCTCGACAGAAAGGCAAAGGGGGAGGTGTTGCTGTAATTTATAGTAATATTTACAGTATTAGTCAGAGTCTTTCAAATATAATTCCTTCGAAGTGATGGTGCTTTACGTAACATTATGTAAGTTGACATTTGTGTTGGTACTGTATACAGGCCACCAGGACACCATACAGACTTTATCAAAGAATTTGCTGATTTTCTATCGGAGTTAGTACTAGCTGCAGATAAAGTCCTTGTTGTTGGTGATTTTAATATCCATGTAGATAATAAAAAAGACTCATTGGAATTGGCATTTACAGACATTCTAAACTCTACTGGTGTTAGACAACACGTGTCGGGACCCACTCATTGTCGTAATCATACTTTAGATCTAATATTGTCACATGGAATCGATATTGATGCCGTTGAAATTCTGCAGCAGAGTGACGACATCTCAGATCATTATCTAGTCTCGTGTATACTACATTTAGTTAAAGAGGCTAAACTGCCTCCCTGCCATAAATATGGTAGAACCATCACTTCTACCACTAAAGATTGCTTTATAAATAATCTTCCTGATCAGTTTCATTGCCTTAGCATACCAGACAGCTTAGAAGACCTCGATGTTGCAACAGAAACTATTGCCTCTGTCTTTTCCAGCACATTAGATTCAGTTGCTCCTTTGAGTTTAAAAAGATTAAGGAATTTAATCAAAAGCCATGGTACAATGAGCACACTCGGGCCCTAAAAACAGCAGCCAGAAAATGGAGCGTTGCTGGAAGAAAACAAAACTAGAAGTATTTCGCATTTCGTGGAGAGAGAAAATGATTGAGTACAGAAAGGCCTTAAAATCTGCTAGATCTGCCTATTTTTCAAAACTCTTAGAAGAAAATAAACACAACCCTAGGTATTTATTTGATACAGTGGCTAAATTAACAAGAAATAAAGCTTAAACTTCTGATGTTTCCAAAGAGCACAGCAGTAATGACTTTATGAACTTCTTTACTTGCAAGATTGATAATATTAGAGAGAAAATTATAACCATGCAACCGTCTACTACAGTATCGTGTCAGACATTGCATTGTAGTGTCCCTGAGGAAAAATTCATTTCATTTACTGCTCTAGGGGAGGAAGAATTGTCTAAACTTGTTAATCATCAAAATCAACAACATGTATGTTAGACCCTATACCGACTAAGCTATTGAAAGAGATGCTTCCAGAAGTCATAGATCCTCTTCTTAATATCATTAATTCATCTTTGTCATTAGGATACGTACCAAAAACTTTTAAGCTGGCTATTATTAAACCTCTTATTAAAAAACCACAACTAGATCCTAAAGAATTAGTCAATTACAGGCCGATCTCAAATCTTACTTTTCTGTCAAAAATACTAGAAAAGGCAGTTTCATCGCAACTATGTTCCTTTTTAGAAAGAAATAATATCTGTGAGGATTTCCAGTCAGGATTTAGACCATACCATAGTACTGAGACTGCTCTTGTCAGAGTTACTAATGATTTGCTCTTATCATCAGATCGTGGTTGTATCTCTCTATTAGTGTTACTGGATCTTAGTGCTGCATTTGACACTATCGATCACAATATTCTCTTAAATAGACATGAAAACTATGTTGGCATTAGTGGAATTGCATTGTCATGGTTCAAATCATACTTATCTGATCTTATCTTATTATCGTATTATCTTATCTTATACCGTTATCAGTTTGTAGTAGTAAATGATGAGATGTCATATCGATCACAAGTTAAATATGGAGTACCGCAAGGCTCAGTACTAGGACCATTGCTTTTCACTCTGTACATGCTACCCTTGGGAGATATCATTAGGAAGCATGGCGTTAGTTTTCACTGTTACGCTGATGATACTCAGCTCTATATTTCTTCGTGCCCTGACGAAAATCACCAATTCGCTAAATTAACAGAATGTATAGCTGATATAAAAACTGGATGACCAGTAATTTCCTACTACTAAAATTCAGAAAAAACAGAGATTCTAATTTTTGGACCAAAAACTTCTTCACATAATAACCTAGAATACTGTCTAACACTTGATGTCTGCTCTGTTAAGTCTTCGTCGTCAGTTAGGAACCTGGGTGTGCTCTTTGATACCAATCTTTCATTTGAAGGCCATGTTACTAGCATCTGTAAAACCGCATTCTTCCATATTAAAAATATATCTAAACTACGACATATGCTCTCAATGAAGAATGCAGAACAGTTAGTTCATGCGTTCATGACCTCGAGGTTAGATTACTGTAACGCTCTACTGGGTGGTTGTTCCTCCCGCTTGATAAATAAACTACAGCTCGTACAAAATGCAGCAGCTAGAGTTCTTACTAGAACTAGGAAGTATGACCATATTAGCCCAGTTCTGTCGTCACTGCATTGGCTTCCTGTTAAACATCGTATAGATTTTAAAATCTTGTTAATTACTTACAAAGCACTAAATGGTTTAGTCCCCCAGTACCTAAGCGAGCTCTTCAATCATTATAGTCCTTCACGTTTATTGCGATCTCAGAATTCAGGCCAGCTGATAATACTTAGAATATCGAAATCAACCGCATGTGGTAGATCCTTCTCCTATTTGGCCCCTAAACTCTGGAACAATCTTCCTAGCATTGTTCGGGAAGCAGACACACTCTGTCAGTTTAAATCTAGACTAAAAATGCATCTCTTTAACCTGGCATACACATAACACATTATCAATTTATATTTTCAAATCCGTTAAAGGATTATTAGGCTGAATAAATTAGTTCAGCCGGAACCGGGAACACTTCCTATAACACCAGATGTACTTGTTACATCAGAAAAAGAATGGCATCTACGCTAATATTAGTCTTTCTGTTTATCCCAAGGTTTACCGTAGTCAACCGGATTCAGGCTGTATCCAGATGAGACCGAGGACCGGTGCCTTGACACGACCACAACGCAGCCCTGAAGTATCAGCAGAGATCGAGTCGACTAGATCATCCATTGTGAAGACATTGTGCTCCTTTACGCAAAGCTCTACACTTTTGTCTATATGCTTTAGGAACTAGCTTGTATGCTTTTAAGACTGCTTCCTTTATTTTTTGCAAAGATTTGACTATCCGCTACACTACAAGTGTAGAATATGCTTTTTGAGCCTTACCCTGGAACACACACTGTAACAATAATGTTCGTTTGCTATCTTATCTTTCCATCAAATTTTCTAAATGCTCAAATAAACTAAAGAAAGTGTCCAAATCATTTTCATTAAACTTGGGCATGAGACAGAATCCTTGCAACATCAAAACCCTGTACAAATTAATTACCCATCGGAGACTGCACAACATTAGGTTGACTCTAATCAATTGCAGTCTCTGTGCTTCAATATCCAGTTTATAAAGTTCAACTTCTTGCTTTCTTTTATTACTCTCCATTTCTAAGAGCCACACATTTCTCTGCTGTTCATAAGTCAATGAAGAAAAACTTCTTGGAGGATCAATTTGTTCTACAGGATCTTGAACTTGAGACACAGCAGGTTTCTCAGCCCTAGTTGTAAGCACACCCAAGTCTGCTAAAGCTTTTAGAAGTTTTTCCTTAGTTGTATATACAATATCAAAATGTGCAGCCACCTCTAATAATTAATCTTAAGACATTTTGTCTAACTTCTTTTCAGTAGGATTTAAGGCGAGACACCCCAGGTGAATAGGATAAAAAAAATTAACTAATAGATATCACCATACTTCCCCAGCTGATTGATTACATTAAAAATTGCAAAATATTGTTACAAGTTTTCTAAAATCTAACGTTTAAATATGCAAATGAGGCGTTATCTAATTAAATATGCATTAATTTGCATAAAAATCTGAATATTGGATGAAGTCAGATTCAAAATTCTTGTTTAAGTTTTTTGACATAGCCTATTAAATCCAAAGGTTTTTACATAGGGAATTTTGGCTCTCTTTTTATCAGCCCATAATTCAGAAAATACCATCAACAGCCAGAAAGTAAATAATTTTCACCAATGTTTTTAGGAATAAAATGTTGTAAAAAACATATATATAGAATATATAAGAATATAGATAGGAATAAAACTGTAAAGTTTGGTGTATGTAAGTTCTGCTGAAGTGGAGATTTCTGACTCAGAACAGGAGAAAAAAAAAACTTATTTTGAGAAAACAGCCTGCAAAGATATTTACTGTAATTGAAATCTATAGACGCAAATAGATAAAGTGCTATAAAATTAGGGCTGGGCGATATATCGCATGCGTCACGCACATTTCGTCAGTAAAGCCGGTTCCCTGATTACCGCTAAATCGCTTTCAAATGGAGCGGCATTTAATAGACAGAACCGTAGATCACTGATAAGCCACGCAATATCACGTTCATTATCGAAGACAGCACTGGTACCCCTCAAATAACCAGAGAGATACAGTACAGCGGCAGTGCCCTCAGCCCAGCATCAGCACAAAAATAACAAACTAAAATAAAAATAAAAAGTCAACGCAAAAACGTTGCTATAACCTACCTGGGAAAAGACACCTTTTATGAGAAGTTTGTTTACACTTGCTACAATAAACAATTTAAAATGCTTGTGGCCCAAAGAATAAACACTGCACAAAGCGATCTCACTTCTCGTTACTGACCCACTAGATTAATCATTACACATTATAAAATTCGCATTCAAACTGATAGATAAGTTACTTACCAGTTTCCTCTCCTTCTAACCAAAATAATGCGACAAACTTGTTGAACGGCAGCGAATAACCAAACATTTGCAAGACACCGGCTGCGTGCCTTCCTACCTTGAAATGTATCCTCAGAAGGCAGCATTTTCCAGTTTTCGGACACAGCCACCAAACGGAGAGCTCTAACAGACCAGAGCACACGCAGGTGGTTCAATGTGCGCAACTACGGCGTTCTGAAACACATTCCAATTGAAAGTTCGGCTCATAACTGCAACAAAAATGGGCAATCACAAAGAAATACGTTGTAAAAGTATATTTTATTATAAATCTCTAGGGGCAGACATAACAGGGGAAAAAATAGAAGAAACGTTCAAACTCCGACGATCGCATCCATGACCACTAAACTGAAGGAATAGCGAGGATCTGATGGCGTAGAATTCTCAAACCAAGGACACCTGACACGGTGCCCAATCCTGCAAGAGCAGGAACAAAATAGAACCACTTTACCACCCCCCCCCCCCCACCCCACCCCATATCCGCCATGTTTTGTAGTCTTTTAACACTTTTTACTCGTGTTTGTAGTTCTGAACTGAATCCTCGTCCAACACGCAATAGGTTGTGGGCAATATTAGCATTTGTAGTGTGCACGGATCCACAATTCGAAAATCTACCGGAAATAGTAGACCATCCGGGGACTTTTGGCATACTCTTTTCAACATACTATGCTTTGGGACACACTTATTTTAATCTCACATACTATTTAGGATGGATACTATGGACATTGGGACGCAGGGAGACTCTCCCTGCGTTCCATTCAGAAGGGCTCATCCCTATGCCCTAATCTGGAGTGAGAGCTTCAAAGGGATGAAGGGTGTAGGGGTAAAAAAAAAAAAAAAAAAAAAACTCTTTTTTTTAAAGCGCACTTCTGCATCATCTTAACGAGACAATCAAAGAGGAGTAGATTGTGCAAGCTGCGCTCTTTGTTTAACATTAGTTTATTTATTTATTTTAGGTTTATCGCACCATATTGTATATTGTGTCTATGTATTTGAAACATTTGAATGGACTGATAAAAGGAGCTGTAAAGTGTTTTTGTTGAAGTACACTGTCATTCTGACCATAATAATGTACCAAATCTAATTTGTATAAATATTACAGTAGTATAGAAAAATACTATATATATTTATAGGTAAAATTTGAACTCTGAGCCTCCTGTACCAATTCTGTGACGTCAAAGAACTTCCCTGTGCAAAGGATCATGGGGGCCCGAAGTGTCCATCAGTTGTACCCTTCGAAATCCTTCATTCCGAAGGGCCCTTTGAAGTGGCCAGTTTTGAGCACTTCGGTTTGGAACGACCCTTCAATATGGCAGCCATGATTATTTTCACTCCGAAGTGCCCTTCGGAGGGCGACATACCCCATTTGGAACAACTTAGACATTTTTATCCCCGCAGCCAGGGGACTGTACCATGATGGTAGTTGAACAAACTCAGGGTTATAGGATTAGTTTTGAGTTGACAAAACCAAACCACTCCAATCCGGCTTTGTTGGTACCATGATGCTGAACATCAACTTTCTCTGTCAACTCAGGCTTTGATCCTGAGTTTGAGGAGCGCGTGCACATGAAATGCGTGACATCAGTGGTGAACAGCCAATCACATGCCTTGCAACAGAGAGAAACTCTGATTCACTTCTCGCAAGAGAGCCAGCGCGATTCAAAACTCTTTTGCTGAAGGTTAAGAAATTGAAGAAAATGAAGAATTTAAACGCATTTACACTAAAGAAAATACTTGTCCATGAAAGAGGACAAATAAAATAAATGATCTTGCTCTATCAGTGCAAGTGAAACTTGTGAAGTTAGTTTATAAAAATGACTACATGTGTCATCTCACAAGGATGTACCCAAGAGGAAGAAAAAAGCCAATAGCTCCACTGGGAATAGCATCCATCACTATGGCAAAGTCTCGTGGGGTGACAGGAATACAATATTTAGTTAAGAATTCAGAATAAGAAAACAAAAGACCGTTTGAATTAACAAGTTGAGAAACCAAAAGAATATTATTAGTAAACCAATCTGGGAAAAAAAGAGTTTTATTTTTATATCGGATATCCTGGTTATTCCAAATAAAATACCTGTGGGGACTAAAATTATGTTTGTAAATTAAATGCCAAGCGAAAAGCATCTGTTTATGGAAATTTGATAATTTGATGGGCAATTTAGAGATATTGTAGTTACATACTAAGAGAAAGGGGAGACCACCATCTTTAGAAAAAATATAGTTAGGAATAGCGTTCCATATGGATTCAGAACCAGTCAAAAATTGCCTCAACCAATTGATCTTAAATGTATTGTTTAAAGAAGCAAAGTCAAGAAGGTTAAGACCCCCCTGATCAAAGCTATTTATGACGACAGATTTTTTTAAGTAATGTCTCTTGTGTTTCCATAAAAAGTCAAAGATCATTCTATCAACCTTCGCACAAATTGACTTATCAACATACAAGGAAAGAGCAGTGTAGGTCAATCGAGAAACACCTTCTGCTTTAGTAAGGAGAGCCCTTCCCCGTAAAGATAAGTCCCTTTGGAGCCATGAGTTAAATTTTTTCTTTGCTTTAGTAATTACTGGATCAAAGTTTAACTTTCCTCTAATATTAACATCTTTACAGACAATCACACCCAAATAACACACTTCGGTCTTAACTGGAATACTATGCAAGAAGGGGGCAGAACAAGACTTTAAGGGAAGGAGTTCACATTTATTTAAATTCAAAAATAAACCAGAAGCTTTAGAGAATAGTTTAATAAGATCAAGAGCGATAGGGATCTGTAAGTCATTTTTTAAAAAGAGTGTAGTATCGTCGGCTAATTGGGTTATAAGAATCGGTTTATCAGCTATATTAATTCCTTTTAGTTGACTACTCAACAGAGAAGAAGTAAGGAGCTGAGCAGCTAGTAAGAACAAGTAAGGCGATACCGGACAGCCCTGGCGAACTCCTCTAAACACATTAAATCTTGGAGAAGTGCCAGATTTAAGATTAATTGAGCAGTTGCCATTTTTTATATAAAGTTTGGACAGTTTTGCAAAAGAAATCACCAAAACCAAATTTATACAGGGATTGTAAAATAAAATCATGTTCAAGGGAATCGAAGGCTTTATAAAAATCTAAAAAAAGAATAAAACTTTCGTCGCTAATCAGCTCATCATAGTCTAACAAATCTAAAACTAGGCGTATATTATTAGCAATATGCCTGAATGAATGAAACCTGACTGAGTTTCTTCTATTATTGTACCCAGAACACGTTTCAGTCTTTTAGCCAGTAACAAA
Source organism: Megalobrama amblycephala (assembly GCF_018812025.1). NCBI lineage: Eukaryota > Metazoa > Chordata > Actinopteri > Cypriniformes > Xenocyprididae > Megalobrama > Megalobrama amblycephala. Next base: position 1,224,507 of record NC_063047.1, read on the forward strand.
GCTAATATCGTATAATCACAATTTAACAACAGATTGGACGCCAATTATCAATCAACAGAATGTCTTTCTTAGGTTTAGGTATTAAAGTAAGTAATCCCTGTGATAAGGTAGGTGGAAGTGTTTCAGAAGCAATACTCTCCAAATACGTCTTAAGCAAGGAAGGTGCTAGCTCTAGGGAAAAATGTTTGTAAAGTTCGGCTGTCAGCCCATCTGTGCCCGGGGACTTATTGTTCTTAAGAGCTTCAATAGACTCCAATATTTCATCAATGGATATATCTTTATCACAGAGGATCTTATCTTCATTAGATAAAGTCCTAATATCCTTTAAAGACTGGAAAAAGGACAGCGCTGAGTCCTTGCAGTATTTGGACTTGTAAAGATTAGAATAGAAGTTTGCACAAAATTTGCCAATTTCCTTAGGATCAGAAATAACAGTACCATTAATATTTAAAGAATTAATAGTTAAATTTCTATAATTATTCTTTTCCATTCTGAAGAAATATGCTGTACTTTGCTCTCCTTGCTCTAACCACCTTCTTCTAGAGCGAATAAAAGAGCCCTCTGCCTTATGTTTATATATTGAATCTAATTGAGTTTGCAGATCAGTAAGTTCTACTAACTCAGCTTCTGACAGACCATCCTGCATTTTACCACAGAGAGTCATTATTTTGAAAATAATAGTCTCTTCTTCACGTCTTTTAAATTTAGTTTGATGGCTGCCGAAGTTTCTAGCACATTTGCTAATTTCATGTTTAAGAAGCTCCCAATTAAAGCCGTATTTATTTTCCTTTTGTGCTTTGACCCAGTAATACTCAATCAAAAATAAAATATTTTTTCTCAATTGGTCATGTTTAAGTAAAGATGAGTTAAGCTTCCAATAAGAAGTTTGAGAACTTGAAGAAGAGTGAGCTCAGGATAGAGGGGATTGAAAAAGAGTTGCTTTGTGATCGGTCATGGGGGAAGGTAGAATACGAACAGCAATATTAAAATCTCTGACAGATTGTGAAACAAGCCAGTACTCAATGCGGGATTGTTTAGAACAACTTTTGTTACTCCAAGTATAGGATTTAATGCTAGGAAATTTCTCCCTCCAAATATCAATAATATCAAATTTGTCCATAAATATCTTTAATTTAGAATTTGTAGAGGCAGACTGTTTAGGTGGTAGTCTATCAAGATTATTATCAGGCACAATATTAAAGTCCCCACCAATGAAAACTAAAGCATTAGGGTATGCATTAAGCCACAACAATATCTTCTCTTCTATCACTTCAAGCAGCAAGTCATTTTCATGAGAACTATTGTAACCATAGATATTAACTAATATTACCACAGTGTTATTTAAACAAATGACCATAAGCAGAAAATGTCCGCTTGGGTCACTAAAATGGTGTAAAACATCTCCAGCAAAAAAGTTTTTCAAAGTCAGAACTCCTGCAGAATGCTCCGAACCGTGAGCCATCCAAATGTCATTGTTCCACTGATTTTTCCAAAATGCAGTATCGCTGGCAACAGAGTGGGACTCTTGAAAAAAACAAAAATCAGTCTTGAACGATTCGGCATACAGGAACAAAGCCTTCCGTTTAGTAATGTCTCTTAGACCTCTGGCATTGAGAGAAAAAACAGAAATAGACATACAACAAAAAATAAATAAATAAATAAAATAGAACTCTTAACAATGAACAGCGAATAAGAAGCTTGCTAAAGTGGAAAACGTTACAGCAGCTGACAACAAGGCCAAGTCAAGTAAATTTTCAGCCTTCAAAAGTGTCCTGCTCCACAATAGGTAGAGCTAAAAAAAAAAAAGCTCACTTTGAGACTGTTTGAGCCGACTTACATAGGGTTAATTTCAGAGCCTTCGATGAAAGCACGGTGACCCACAAAATGCGCCCTTTTCCCCTCCTTGCGGGCCTTTTCAGCAGCCGGCCATAGCAGCTGCCTCCTTTCTCGGTCAAAAGCAGTGAGATCCTCAGTAAACCGAAGCCCGTTCGCCCGCAAGAACTCTGATGCTTTCGCCGCTCTCCACACACCATCTCTCGTCACACGTGAGGAAAACTGGATAATGATCGCACACGGCCTTGAAGTATTGGGAAGTCTCTTTCCAATGCGGTGGACAGTATCAATCTTATCTGGAAGGGTCTTGCCCTCCTCTGGAAAGGTGGCTGCACAAATGCTGATAGATTCAGCTCTGACATTTTCATTTTCTTTTTCAGGTACTCCATGCAAACGCAGGTTCCAGCGGCGAGAGTACCTTTCCAAATCTGCAATTCTTTTTTCGCAGTGTTCCATCTTCTTTAGTCTAGTTTCAACACGGCCAACCTTTCCCTTAATATCATTCAGCTCAGCACATACAAAGTCCATAGTTTTTTTTAGACCTTCAATCTTAAGAGCGTTGTCCCCCACCATTTTCTCCAGGGCGTCCGAACGATTATTTATCAGCTGAGAGAGAGTGGAAATCACGGCGTCGTCTTCTGCTTTACCTTTCTTTGTAGGGGGCTTGCCTGGGCTCTCTGGAAGCGAAGTAGATAAGAGGATCTCACCGGGAGACGCATAGCTGTGATGGCTCACATTATCAGACACACGTGTAGTACGCAACATCTCTTTTTCTTTCCTTTTGTCTGCGACAGACTTCATATTTACAATCTCGGGGAGCACTATGAGGTATTTATAGTAATTAATAGATGTATCAGAGTTATAAGTAGTGTAATTTGTCTGTTAAAAGTAGTTTTGTCAGCAGAGCAATAAAGCAAACTTAGCAGGACGCCATCTTGGACAACCCCTTTACAGTTCAACTTGCCTCAGGTGTTCTTAATTACAAGTGGACGTCCCCCAATGACGAACAAAAACAAAAACAGCAAGACGGTAACATTGAGTCACAGCGCCACTCAGTGGACAACAGAAACTTTGCAGTACAACAAATGGCTCATAAACTGACCTTGTAGCAGACCCCGCCCAAATGACAGCCAAACCTTTACTTCTGAGTTTCTTGAAGCTTTATTGAATGTTAAACAACGATGGAATGGCCTTTTAACTTCAGAAATCACCGTAAGAGCTGAATAAAGTACAAAAAATACATATTAAAGTCTTATCCATATTGTTGTTTGTCTGATAAATTATACAGTGACAGACACAGGTGAATGTGATGATCTTTATTAACAGAGCTTGTGTCACATACGACACATCACATATATAGCTAGCTCTCACGCGTACTTAGTGCATACGCCCCAAAGGGTGGGAGGACGTTCTTATGTTTGAGGTGCAGCACATTAGAATACACAAATAACATTGTATTTCGGAACAGGTCATTTATCACAATGATCTACATCCCCTTCCTTTAGCTGAAACCTCCTATCAAAGGGAAGAAAACATATTTAACAATGAACAGTACTGGCATGACACTGACTTGATCAACGACCAAGAATATGAATGACTTCCATGATAACATTGTATTCATTGCAGTGAATAAATGAACGATAACAGATACAAATATCAAGATGTTCTCTGTATGCATGAAGAAAACACATCAACAGAGCATGACACCGGCAGTATGGAAATAGCCATAATAAACACATTTAAACAGGCACTCAAATAATCAAAGTGTCACTAAATATACCATAATTAGAACTCACTGTTCGTATCTTGGATTAGGCTTGCACATGCGACCTGAACGTGTTCTGTAAGGTGCATTACTGACCTTAGTAGGAGACTGTACAATGTGCTTTGGCAGGTCAGTAGGAGTGGATTCTGGTTGTAGAAGGTGTATTTGTGGCGAGTGTGGTGTAGGGGGAGCAAAGCCCTGTGTATGTGTAGTGGTGTTCTGAGAGTCAATGTCCTCGAGGTTGAGCCGTGATGGAGGGGGCTCTGCAACAGGAAGGATGTGGCGTCGGTTCCTCCAGTATGTTCTCCCATTACATTGGATAGTGTATGACCGAGGCTCCTTATTCACCTCCTTTACTGTGCCAAGGTGGTCGTATCCTTTCGGGGTTTGCATTCTGACAACTTGTACTTCTGCCAATGGTTGCAGTGGACGACTTGAGGCATCGTAGTACCGCTTTTGAGTCATCCTCTTATGACAGAGCTGTGCGATGACTTGCTGGGCATGTTTGGGGGCTGAATTAACAGGAATGGCTGACCGTGTCTGTCGTGACAACAGGCGTTGTGCAGGGGAACCCAACGTTGGGTCTCGGGGAATGTTTCTCAGATTTAGAAGATTGAGAAATACATCTGTCCCATCTCTATGAGATTTCTCCATCAGCTGTTTGGCACTGCGGACCACTCTTTCTGCCAGGCCATTTGACTGTGGGAAACTCTGGACTACTGGTGACATGGATAAAGTCCCACTGTTTGGCAAAGTCTCTGAATCGCTGACTTGTGTACTGCCTAGCATTATCAGAAATGAGTGTGTGAGGTGTGCCATGCACAGAGAAATGTATCTTCAATTTCTTTATTACAGCTGGCGATGTTATGTCACGGAGAAGGTCAATCTCATACCAACCCGAGTATGAATCCACAAGCACCAAGTAGTTTTGGCCACGCCACTTTCTTTCTTTGCTGCATGATTGATCTTTTAGTTAGATCACTGTCTCTCAACAGTACTTTCCTTAAGCTTTCACTGTTGATGCCACATACTATCCTATCACAGATCAGCTCATCAGACAGTTCTCCAAATTGACAACTTTTAGCTTTAATTCTGAGATCACTGATGAATGCCTCAATAGTCTCACCTTGTTTTTGGTTTCTAGAGTGAAACTTGTGCCTCTCTATTGTTTTATTTTGTTAAGGGTTGCATATTTCACGGTATTTTCTCATCAGGCACTCTGGATCTTCACTGAAGATACATTTCTCTGTGCATGGCACACCTCACACACTCATTTCTGATAATGCTAGGCAGTACACAAGTCAGCGATTCAGAGACTTTGCCAAACAGTGGGACTTTATCCATGTCACCAGTAGTCCAGAGTTTCCCACAGTCAAATGACAGAAAGTACAAAAAACAAATTAGAAGATAAATTACAATAAGGTTGGTTACAGACCTCAAGCACACACAGACACACACTTTAAAAAAAAACATAAAGCCACATTATTACCACGTTCAAGGTCCAGAAAGGTTTTAAAGACATTGTTGAAATAGTCCACGTGACTACAGTGGATCAAACTTAATGTTATGAAGTGACAAGAATATTCAACAATTTCTTCTCTTCCATGTCAGTCCTGTCAGTCTCCAGAATTTTAATTTTTGTGTGAACCCTTTAAAACAACACTGTTCCAAAGATATGGGTTAAAAATCACATTCAGACACATACTCAAATGAATCTTCTTACCACAACTGAATACATTCTTATTAATCGACAATCTTGAGCAGAAACATAAAACTAAACCACAGCTGACATTTCCTTGCATGCAAAATTACAAAATGCTTTGAAACAAAAACCCACTAGGTTATAAGCAACAGTGTTTGTTCTGTTAATAATAGGCATGCATGTCTTTTGCAGGTGTTGCACACAGGAAATAACAGGTGTGAGTTGCTGTACGCCTGTGCCTGATCAGATCACATCTTTATTTCTGCTTTTTTTAGTCAACATTTAACTTCAATTTAAACCAAATAACATGAATTCAGATGGATGTTCCGGTGCATTTTTCAACCTTGGTCAGTCAGACACAAAGTTTTATCAAGTCCTGGCATCATTTCTCCCATTTCTATTCAAATATATGGTCACCACAGAATTGTTTTGCGTCTCTGAGCAACACTTCCTGAATGAATCAGCCGTTTTAATGAATCGGTTGAATCTCAGTGACTCGCTCATTAACAGTGATTCGCTGCCACCTACTGGCGGGTTTAATTTCACATTTAAAGTGTCTTCATTTTTTTAAAATAATTTCAAATAACAGTATTTAACGTTTTATATTTTCAATATTAAAACATTTTTATGCATCTGTAACTGCTCTTGACTGATTCACTTTAATAAAGTTTAATCTATAATTATATAGTTATACATTAGATTACAATTTCTGTACCTGAAAATCTTTAAACCTGCATGAAAAACTTGAAAAGCACCATTTATTTAATGTATATGTTTGTTCTGTTGTTTTTATTTGTGCTATTATTCATAATTTGATTATTTGTTACTATTTTATTACTTACTGTTTATTTGTCTAACAATATTTAAAATATAAGTTAATCTAGTAGCTTTTTGTGTCATAACCCTATTTACTGAGGTTAACTGGAACAAAGACAACAGAAACAATAACTATGCTTATTTTATAGGCCCATTTTCTTGTCTTTTACTTTTATTAATTTTTTTGTTGTGGGGCCAGTGAAAATTTTTGTGGGGCAAGTAAAAATTTAACCACTGGCCCGACCGAGCCAGTAGAAAAAAATCCTTAGCGTTGAGCCCAGCCCTGCCTAATTTATCCAGCTCGCATTAATATAAATAAATATCAATACATTTATTTAGTTGACATTATTTAATAAGTAAGATTTGTTGACGAATTTTGTAAATTAAAGCAATTTGTTCTGTTATGTGTTTTGACTATGTTATGTTGTATAATTACGTCACTAGGTAACAAAGATATTTTAACAAAAAAATCTTTTAGAAGGGCCTCATTGAATAATTTTGCCTGGGGCCCCCACTTAGTGTCGGTTCGCCTCTGCGTTTAGGACAGGTCGATGGTATATGAATCATGCCCGAACGTTAGCGTTTGTCAATCAAGCCAAACCGTCCATTCAGAAACCGAGAAATTTGACACTTCAAGGTAAGGAGGCTGATCTCTCAGGTTGACACGCGAGCTGGCTTGACTGAAGTTTTCGTGAAGATTTATAGTTTATGGACTGTTTTGATTTCGGTAATTATATCTAGAAAGTTAAAAGCATTGATGGCATCTATAATAGAGATATCCGAAAGCGAAACGAAAGTTATTGCCTCGACCAGCGACGCAATGGGGACGACGCACGAGAGGAGACCTTTAATTGGTATGTATATACTGTAATACTGCATTTACAATGCTTATCAGTGGCATGCACTTTGATCACGAAATTGAAAGTGAAAGTGCCCGCGTTCCCATTTCTCCCGATGTGAACCGTGAGCTCCAGTCCATTACAATTTAGAGCGGTTGAGGCCCAGGTATACTTCATTTCCCATGTTCCACTCGAGTGCGCGAGCCTTTCAAAGAAACTCCTTTGCCCACGGAAAGACGAGTTCGGCGCATGCACACCCGGATCGCAATTTGGTCCCCCCACTTTGAAAATGTCTCCTGCGGCCCTGTTTAAACTTATAGTTCTGTTGCTACGTCAAGGACATATACAAAGAGCAACTTGTTTTTGCTTCGCTAGCCAGTTAGCTAGATTCTACAAACACCAACAAACTTCTATGTTTATAGACAAACAATTGTTCATCCTATAAATTAAACGCTACCTTTATAAAAATCTGACTACTCAGTCATGTATTCGGCTACAGTAAAGCTTTAATCAGGATAAAACTGTATATTGAAAGCTAACAAACAGCAGTGACAGAATATCTAAACACTCTGACACAAATACAAAATGAAATACCATTCATAAACATCCTTTAAAAGCTGCGATTGCGATTGACCCTCTTCATCTGGGTCTAATTCGGGCTCAATTTGATACAGCAATATAGATGCTATTATTTACATTTTGACTGAAGCAACGGATGGTAAGGGGTGTGTCGTTTCCGGACGCTTCAGCGAATCACGATACACTGGGCCAGCTACCAATCTGAGCACATTGCTTATTTCGGAGGGAGTGGTTTCATAGAAGCAGGAAATCAAACGAGTCGTTCATATGACAATGGAAACAGAGGTGTAGAATAAAGGTAAAATATATGAAAAATACATCGTTTTCAAAAAAAAAAGAAGAATTAAGACATGTTAAACTGTGCCCCAAGAACACAATCAAGCCTAGAAAAAAAAACACTTAACCACCCCTTTAAGCAAAAGACATGGATGCTGACTATGAAGGGCAGAATAATCATCCAGCCAACCGACTCTTTTTCAGCATTTGCTGTCCACTTTGTTGGAATGCAGAATTGGGTAAGCCAAAACATTTTTTACATTACATTTACGATCATGCTTTTGGCAGATACTTTTATCATACGTTACATACATACATTATCTTACATTGTATTTAAGTTTTAAGTTATTTTATTAATTTTATTCCCTGGGAATTGTCACAGACACGTCAGGCTCCACTGCTCCCCAATCACAACGCACCCAGTCGCCAGAGTACTGATCACCGACACCTGCACCTCATCAAGCACCTCATCACCACCAGCATAAAGAGCACTCACACACATCACTCCATGTCCGGTCTTGTTTGCATTAACTAACCTGTATGCTTACCTTAAGGACTCCCAGCGATCTACTTACCTGTATCCAGTGTTCTCTTCGTGTGTTATCTCCTCTCTGTGTGAGTGCTCCTTATCTCCAGCGTCTCCATCGTCTCCGTCTCCAAGTACAACTCCATCTGAAAACCACAAAGGACTCTATCATCACTCTGCACTTCAAGAACCAGCACTACTTCACGTGTTACTCACCTGCACTTCTGCACAAACTCATACTGGTACTCAATAAAGCTCCATCACCTAAATAGTCATTTTTTGTGAACTTTGTTCAACTCGAGTGCCGTCATTTACGTCGTCATCACCCAGGTGTTGATAGAGTGTGACCTCAGGTGAAACCTGAACAGCACGCATTTCCATCTGTGTTAAAACTCAACTCATTTAAGCTTTGCCAGTCTAAACATTCGAGCACAAGATTTGAAAGAGACCTTGCGCATAGAAAGCTGCATCTCAGATAGCGGTCAAATACTGAGTTCGCTTTCAAGTTTTGCACTTGAACAGACAAACTCACACAAAAATTATCTCTGCGAGTATCCTATCAAACATAGTAGGTTATGTCTTAAGTGAACATAAACAGTCGAAAAAGACCACACAATGTGTATCAGTGAATTGAATCATGCATTACATTCCTGCTGTCTGGGTTTTTAATGTTAATCAAACAACAAATGATAAAGAAATTACTCGCTGGTCTTGACTGAATAGCTTTTGTAACTTTAATAATGATTAATTTTTGTTTAATTTATATAGTGAAGATTATTTGTACCTTTGCTCAGTTGTACCCAGGTGAAAAAAAAGTGCACTTATATAATGTACTTAAAGTGCTCTATTTTTGTGCACTAATTTTGTAATTAATATACTAAAATACTTCTTAAGATCATCTAAGTGTACTCAAAAATTAGTGCACAAAAATAGAGCACTTTAAGTATATTATAGAAATGTACTTTTTTTCACCTGGGTATATATTTGTTTATTTGTTCTTATTTTCATTTTTATTTCACAGTTGTCCTATTTTCCCTAAGCATAGCACATACCAAACCATACCAAAACCGTGACCCTAAAACCGTGATATATTGAGCCATGAGTAATTTGAACTGTTACACCCTTACTAATTATATACCATCCCTGTAGGTTCATTCAGAATCAGATGTAGTGAGTAGTGCTTTTATTAACATCAAAATGCATATGGAACCAAGTTTGAGAGTTAGGGCAAATTCTGCAAGCACTGGTCTGAAAAGTAATGTTTCTTTGTTTTGTTTTTTGTGCTTGCAGGTTCATTCCGAGAATCAACCCTGATGGCACCAAATACCCAAGTCAAAGATCAGATGGTGTCCAAAGAAAAGCTTCAGTCTGAACCCATCAAGGTGTTTCTCATGAGAAAGCTTGTCAACTTTGACTGCCGTAATTATTGAAATGTAACACAACACAAACTGACTTTTTCTGCATTTTTAAGGCCTGTTTTTGCTTTTGAGTATGTGTACTTTTTTGCCAAGCTACAGAAGAAAGAAAATGTTTAAAATTATTAAAAAGAATATTATATGGATAAATGTTCAGTTATTGTGATTTTTTGGGGGGGAGTGGTAAAAAAAAAAGGGTTTACAGTGCTGTACCACAATTGGATCATTTTATACAGGTTAAAAATTATTTTGTTTAAACTAAATGACAACACAATAGTAAATACTGTAAATTAAAAACAAAGCTGTACTGAAAAATACTGTAAATTAAATTACAGTACTATACTGTATTACAGTACTATACTGTAACTGAAATACAGTACTGTACAAAATACTGTAATTGAAAAATACAGTAACAATACTGTAAAACATTTTGCAGTAACTTACTGGCATCCAGCTGCCAGTAAGTTACTGTAAAATTTACAGCAATCTCTTTACAATATGTGGGAACATTAGCATACTGGTGTGCAAGAATCAGTGAATGACAAAAAGCGTGAGGCACTGACTGTTACACCTCTTCCTGTGTGGTTGAGCACCACATGGTTTGCAGCGAGGTTAAATACTAGCACTTTTTCAGTTTTAGGTCCTTTTCTACTTGGTTTGGAGAGGAACACAGGTAAGAAAACACATTTTGATTTACAGTGATATTTTTTAAAATTTTAATTTATATGTATACAGGGGTGTAGACTTTTTGTAACACTTTATAATAATGTTCAGTTATAAGTAATTTATAAATTATTAGTTGAACTAATAATTTACAAAACATGACTATACATTAATAAATGATTAATAAGTGATATGTTAACATTTTATTAATGTTTTGTTAATTCAGTTATAAGTCACTGTGCCACGTCACCTGAGTGGTTTCTACCGTGAACACATCAAGGTTATTATAGTTTTGCATTTTTCATTAGTTTTTATTTTTATTTCGTTTCTTCTATACAGAATTCACACCCTATACAAATACCACAGCTGTACAATTTTCACACCCTATACTACATTTACAATAGCCTACTCGTCTGGATTGAAGCAGCAAACATTCAGTGTAAAGGCCAATTCACACCGCACCGACAAACGCCAACAAACTCCAAGGTGTGATACCCCTGTTGGCGTTGGTCTGAGTCGGTTTTTACCGGACTGAACGTGTTTAATCGGCGTCAGTTTGGTAGTCTGAGCATTCAACAAACTGCAACCAACTCTGACGTAATCTGACCTGACTACGAACCGTTGCCATGACGATGAGGCAAGTCCCAAGCAAAGACAGCCGTTTGATCTCGCCCGCGCCTCACGCACACACAACAAAGCAGCGGAAATGTGACATCGTAACACTAAAACTCTGTAAACTTAATTTTTTCTCACAGTAATTTTCATTTTGGGTGAACTATGCAAACACATTTGGATTGAAGCAGCAAACATTCAGTGTAAGAGTAAACAAATGACATAACATTATTTAATATTTGAATCACAGCTTATATAGTGTTTTGACATCGACAACCCAAGTGCATTTTACCTCAAATTGCGTCTAGTTAACTTGCTGCAGTAGCAATCGCTTCTCGCGTCGACATTAACACGCTGACAAAGTTATATTCAGAATTAAAAATATTTTATACCACTTTTTAATGTGTGTTTGTGTAAAGGTGTTCACGAGATACCAACCTTTAGCGAACTTGCTTTCAAAGGCGAACACTCGTTATCATGGAGACGCGGTGTGCACTGACGGGAGGGGCTCTGTGTGTGTGTGTGTGCGTTGGTGCGGCCGGATTATGAGGACAAAATGCATGAATACGTACCGACTCTATGAGGACATACCGTAACTATGAGGACAGTGCTGATGTCCTCATAAGTCGAGCAGTGCAGAAAGGCTTATAAGGTCGTTCCTAACCACCTCCCGCGTTTTCTCAATATGTCCTTATAAACACGTTGTACCCGTTTTTCTGTGTGTATGTGTGTATGCTCAGTGTGTATAATCTCCCCCTATTGAAAATTTGGTGCTACTGCGGTATCATACACATTTCATACACCTAGACCCGCCCAAGCGCGCGATTCATTGGTGGGACACTGGAATCCTCGTCAGTGATTCGCTGGATTTGACATCGTGACCGTCAGCTCGCCCCGCCTCTGATCTTCAATCGTCTTGAGGTGAGGTGTGACGGAGAGAGATTAATAATAATAATTAAGAATAATTAGCACAATTCCAGCGAAGTTGGCGAGCTATAACGGGAGATTTTCACTTGATCATGTCAAAGGTAAGTGTATTTACTTATAAAAGTACATAGCTCAGTGTGTTATTAGTCAGACAGTTTTAACTAGTTACCTTTAAACATGGCAGCTAATCGGGCTAACATCAGTTAAAGGTACTAGCCTATTAGCGGCTAAAATGGCGTCTTTGGCGTTTTTTATGGTACAAACAAAATTATTTTGTGGTTCATAGACACTTAATGATGTATTAGTTTTTCTTATCAAAAGTAACAGACCCCAAAGTGATTGTAATGGGAGGTGAGCTATAGTGTTCTTTTCATTCACCATCTGATAACAGCAAATACCAATCAATTCTGGGGATTAATAGTAATAAAAAATGAGAATCGAGAAATCAGTATTTTTTACTCAGGCCTAACATTAATGAATTTGCAGTTTAATGTGATAATGAAATCATAGAAATATATAACATAAACATACCTTAAGCAAATAAGCAAAATGACTGACTGTATTATCGAATGTTATTCTCATATATATAATATTCGATAATACAGTCAGTCATTTTGCTTAAGGTATGTTTATGTTATGTATTTCTAATATTTCTGTATCATAATAAACTGTAAATTCAGTTTATATATATTAGGCTTAACTACAGTCTGACAATAACATACTTTATATAAAGAATTCATATAATAAAAACACATAGTCATCATGTTGCCTGGAATGTTTTTAGTCAACATGGTGAGAAAGAAGAGAATAAAACCTGAGCAGGATGCAAAAGAACACATATTGTCGGACAAAGACAAAGCCTTCATCAAGGGACGACAAATCAACACATTTAAAGGTAAGTTGTGCATCACAAAGCACTTTGACTATGTTCAGACTGCAGGCAAACCAGATATTATTTTTTTTCTTTACCTCCGATCAGATCTTCTCGGACATACTGTCCACATTATTAACTGCTAATGATCAAATAAGATCTGTGTGACAAATCCAACCTATCTGCAAATCCCCAAAATTAAAATTCTGTCAGCATTTACTCACCCTCAAGTTGTTCCACACCTATATAAATAGACCCTTTTCACATTTCCAGGTTTCTCAGAAGCGGAAGTCATCATAGTTGGGTAAAATTCTATAGCAGTGAATGAGAGAATACATTAAATATATTTTTTGTGTTTCCATTTGCTCAAATAGCAAAAGAAAAACTCCCCAAAGGTGTTTTCACAGCTTTCAAAAAGAGGAAAAAAATAAAGAGGGTCTATTTCTTTGTTCTGCTGGACATAAAGGAAGATATTTGGAAGAATGTAACCACACAGTTTTGGGGCACTATTGACTTCCATAGTATTTTTCATACATATAGAAGTCAGTGGTGCCCCAAAAGTCTGTGGTTACATTCTTCAAAATATCTTTGTGTTCAGCAAAACAAAGATGACAGACTTTCATTTTTGGGTGAACTAATGCTTTAACAACCCAAAGGCAGATCCCTTGAGTGCAGCTGATGTTGTTTTGAAGTGATCTTATTTCCTTTCCTTGCATTCCCTCACATCCTTCAGAGGTGACAATGAGAAGTGCACTGTATTGCTGGCAGTCTGAACATGGTCTTTCACATTCACACATTTTGCAATAGGGTCAGCCTATTATTTACATAAAGGTTGAAGAAACAAAAAAAACCTTATAAAATTATATATTTTATTTCAAAATTAATACTTGACATTCTGTATAGGTTACAGAAAATAGGGTAACCAAACTCAACTAGTACATCACAGTGGTGATAACTGATGCTTGAAATATTTTGTCACTTGTTGCACCTCACATTACAAAGTTTTACAGGATTTAACCCTTTAAAAAGATAAGATGGTTAGTTGTGTAATAAATAGGTGCACTTGGGTTCATGTTTTATTATTATTATTATTTGTCCTTTTAGGGAGAGGTGTGTTTGCTCTTGAGCACATTGAATCATCCACCTTTGTTGTTGAATACCGTGGGATTCTCTCTCAAAGTAAACATGTTGAAGATGTTGAAGGCAACTACTTGTTTGACTTCACATGGAATGGAACACGTTATTGGTAAGCTGGCCATTTTTTCAACGATAATTATGATTAATATTATTGTTTCTATTATTATTACTGTAGCAGCTTTGCTAGGGTTCTTATAACAATTGGAACTTATAAGTTAGTGATAATCAATAACATGGTTATTGTTTAGCAGGGTGATTCCTAAGTGGGGTGTTATATTTGGCCTATCATCTCACCTTTTAAATTCTCAGGAAGGGAAGTTAACTGACACAATGTGTATTTTTTTAATATAGGTTAAATAGGCTAAGGTTAGCCTAACCCCAAAAATATATATTGTTCAGTTAGGAATGTTTTAAGTTGCTTACTGCATTATTTTTCTCACAGCATAGATGCTACTAAAGTGGACGGTTCACTTGGGCGACTGCTGAATGATGATCACAGAAATCCAAATTGCAAAGTAAAGACAATAATTGTTGACGGAAGACCACACCTGTGCCTATTTAGTATAAGAGATATCTTTCCAGATGAGGAGGTCACATACAACTATGGGGATTCCTTGTGGCCTTGGTGTTTAAGGGTGAGTTTTTTTGAAGACTTTATTTATTTGAAAGTCAACCATGTTTCACTCTGTTCTGCATTTCATGAATTTGCTAAAAAAAAAAAAAAATTCTGCATGTCTGCTTTGTGCACGACAGCCATTAAAGTGACAGTAGATACTTAGACTTTGGTTGATACTAGTATTGGTTGTGGTGGCAATCTGGCAAACATCCTTGCCTCAGTTTTGTACCTGTCTTTCTCACAGTTACAGGAATTGTGTGACGAGACATCAGTGACTGTGACTGAATGCAGTGTGAATCCTTCCTCATCAGTGAACGAGAAAGTAAGTGATCGTATGTTCCTTAATTGTTTACTTCTCTTTGACACTGACAATGTTCAAGGATTACGTCACTTTGAAATTAAAATGACCCCAAGCTTTACTCACCCTCAAGCCATCCTAGGTGTATATGACTTTCTGATGAACATAATAGCAGAAATATTAATAAATACCCTGACGCATCCAAGCTTTATAATGGCAGTGATAGGGTTCAGTGACTATGAGCTGAACAAAGTGCTTTCATCCAAATCCATCCATCATGAATATATGCTCCACACCGATCTGGAGTGTTGATAAAGGCCTTCTGAATCAAAACGACGCATTTGCATAAAATAAATATCCATATTTAACAAGTTATGAAGTCAAATATCGAACTTCCGCTAGACCGTCTTCCATGTACAAGTTATGAAGAAAGTGTAAACTGGCATCGCTTCAATTACACTTTCTGCGTACGTTGAATACGGAAGGCGGTCTGGCGGAAGCTCGATATTCGACTTTATAACTTGTTTAAATATGGATGTCTTTTTACACAAATGCATCACTTCGCTTTAGAAGGCCTTTATTAACACTCTGTAGCCGTGTGGAGTACAGGTTTATGATGGATGGATGTGGATGGAAGCACTTTGTTCAGTTCATACTCATTGAACCCTATCACTGCCATTATGAAGCTCAGATGTGTCAGGATATTTAGTAATATTTCTCAGATTGTCTTTGTCAGAAACAAGAAAGCCATATACGGATGCCATATAGGATGGCTTGAGGGTGAGTAAAGGTTTGGCTAATTTTCATTTCAAAGTTAATCCTTTAAGTGTAGGACAGTTGGGCATCATACTAGGCTGTTTTATGTGGACCGTTGTCTTAAAGACGTTGTTGTGACGTCTCAACTTTGAGTAAAATGTGACTTTCTCTGTTGACTCATTTTCATCACTTGTGTATTGGGGGATGGGCATGACTCTGACCTGAAATGTAAGGACAGTCCTCCCCTATGGGGACCGTTGTGTTAGGGTTAGGGTTAGGGTTTGATGAAAAGATATGTTGCTTTGGGTATGTGTCAGCTTTATTTTATTGTGGATAAGGTTAAGACCCAATATGCACACTTTTCAGTCGGGACATGCTTTCAATGCAGCAACAACTGCAGTGACTTTCAGTCAAAAAGAAGTAAACAATTAAGGTCCGTTCACACCAACAATGATAACTACATTAGCATCCACACCAGCAGAAGGTATCTTTCTGTTTACTGTAAGCACATGCTTGTCTGCTGCTTAAATACTCAAGCTTGTTATAGCAGAATTAATTCTGATTGGCTGTCAATGTTTTTAGCGTTTCTCAGCTGGATATAATATTTTTGAAAGTGATTCTAACAATATTGTTTATCTGTGCCGTTATTGTTTAAGCTCTTATGAAGATGCTGCTATTCTTAAATTTTGAAAGATTTTTTTTTTAACTATAACTTTATTAGTTATTGTCCTTGGTGTGAACAGGCCCTTTTTAGTTGCTAAAATTCACCCTGTCCTGAGTTAGCGGTCAGTGGTTTGCGTTTGGAGAGATTTTCTTGTATAAAATGTGCCTTTTAAGGGACTTTTTTTTGGAAGAAAACAACGAATAACATCTACATTCATTTGTTAAATGTTATGCATCAAAATTGAAACATTTTATGATAACGGCATATAATCGCTCTGATTTCAGATGACCTGTAAAGACAAATCAAAGACCGTTGTGAAGAAAGGAGATTCAGCTTTGACTGGAGATGAAATGGTACGTTGACCTTTATAATGTAAATTGTATTACTGTATAGACAAGATCTGCATGTATACATGTTTTTATGTCTGCTTTGTGCACGACAGCCATTAAAGTGACAGTAGATACTTAGACTTTGGTTGATTCTAGTATTGGTTATGGTGACAATCTGGCAAACATCCTTGCCTCAGTTTTGTACCTGTCTTTCTCACAGTTACAGGAATTGTGTGACGAGACATCAGTGACTGTGACTGAATGCAGTGTGAATCCTTCCTCATCAGTGAACGAGAAAGTAAGTGATCGTATGTTCCTTAATTGTGTACTTCTCTTTGACACTGACAATGTTAAGTGTAGGACAGTTGGGCATCATACTAGGCTGTTTTATGTGGACCGTTGTCTAAAAGATGTTGTTGTGACGTCTCAACTTTGAGTAAAATGTGACTTTCTCTGTTGACTCATTTTCATCACTTGTGTATTGGGGGATGGGCATGACTCTGACCTGAAATGTAAGGACAGTCCTCCCCTATGGGGACCGCTGTGTTAGGGTTAGGGTTAGGGTTTGATGAAAAGATATGTTGCTTTGGGTATGTGTCAGCTTTATTTTAGTGTGGATAAGGTTAAGACCCAATATGCACACTTTCTAACAGCGTACAATCGATCTGATTTCAGATGACCTGTAAAGACAAATCAAAGACCGTTGCGAAGAAAGGAGATTCAGCTTTGACTGGAGATGAAATGGTACGTTGACCTTTATAATGTAAATTGTATTACTGTATAGACAAGATCCTCATGTATACATGTTTTTATGTCTGCTTTGTGCACGACAGCCATTAAAGTGACAGTAGATACTTAGACTTTGGTTGATTCTAGTATTGGTTGTGGTGGCAATCTGGCAAACATCCTTGCCTCAGTTTTGTACCTGTCTTTCTCACAGTTACAGGAATTGTGTGACGAGACATCAGTGACTGTGACTGAATGCAGTGTGAATCCTTCCTCATCAGTGAACGAGAAAGTAAGTGATCGTATGTTCCTTAATTGTGTACTTCTCTTTGACACTGACAATGTTCAAGGATTACGTCACTTTGAAATTAAAATGACCCCAAGCTTTACTCACCCTCAAGCCATCCTAGGTGTATATGACTTTCTGATGAACATAATAGCAGAAATATTAATAAATACCCTGACGCATCCAAGCTTTATAATGGCAGTGATAGGGTTCAGTGACTATGAGCTGAACAAAGTGCTTTCATCCAAATCCATCCATCATGAATATATGCTCCACACCGATCTGGAGTGTTGATAAAGGCCTTCTGAATCAAAACGACGCATTTGCATAAAATAAATATCCATATTTAACAAGTTATGAAGTCAAATATCGAACTTCCGCTAGACCGTCTTCCATGTACAAGTTATGAAGAAAGTGTAAACTGGCATCGCTTCAATTACACTTTCTGCGTACGTTGAATACGGAAGGCGGTCTGGCGGAAGCTCGATATTCGACTTTATAACTTGTTTAAATATGGATGTCTTTTTTACACAAATGCATCACTTCGCTTTAGAAGGCCTTTATTAACACTCTGTAGCCGTGTGGAGTACAGGTTTATGATGGATGGATGTGGATGGAAGCACTTTGTTCAGTTCATACTCATTGAACCCTATCACTGCCATTATGAAGCTCAGATGTGTCAGGATATTTAGTAATATTTCTCTTGTTTCTGATTGTCTTTGTCAGAAACAAGAAAGCCATATACACTGTAAGCCCGTACAAGTTGATTGAACCTAAAAAATTTATGGAAACTCATTGCCCTAAAATTGATTTTCTCTCGTTGAACAAACAAGACATTTTACGTTTAATGTACTTAACATTACAATAGTATTGCAATAAAAAGTTTTAGTTCATTGAACTAATATCTGTTAAAATAGCTCAAATTTATTGATTTAGGTAACTTAAAATATTAAATTGAATGCAATAAAATGTGTGCATTTTAAGACTTTAATTTTAATATAGCTTTTTAATTTCAATTATTTTGAAGAATTCTTACTTTTTAAGTTAGAACTCCACTATAAACAAGGACAAAGAATACACCAAACAGTGATTTATTTGAATCCACAATTTATTTAAATTCAGTTTCTAGAGAATGACAAGAAACCATCACAAAATTCTGCTCCAAGATGATTCCGACAGTAGATGGATGGAGGTGGAAGGGCAGGGGATGCTGTGTCATATCTTCACTTTCTAGGCTGTATGCTGTCCTCATCATCAGAAGCCTAAACATGAATAAAGAGATTACTCAGAATATTCACATGCATAATTTCAAAATGATGCTGACACTTTAGCTTAATTTACACACCTTTGTCTGTTGCACAAAATCTCTCAAATCACTCTCTTCTTCCCAACCAGCCTGCTGGTACACCTAAAGCAGAAGAACAAAGTTTGTTAATATAAGGAAATTGTCAAAACTGAACAAATGTCGAATTTGAATATCTATTTTTCATGTGTATGAATAAACACACAAAACATGAACATAGGTATTTCACTTTACCTGACAGAGCTGGTCAAGACTGAAGCATCTTAGCTTTGATTGGATCTGCTTGGAATCTGCTGAGTGACAAAAAATCCACATTATTTCATTAATTTTTACCAGCAGACAATGCAAACTTTAACACTCAAAAAAAAAGAAGCATATCACAGGATGAAATCCAACTGAAACTTAAACACAGCTAGCTAGCTTGGCTAACAGCACACAGGTGAGCACAATGTTGCATTTATTTTGTAGATAACTTAGCTTTGTACACAATCAACTTGGATTCACGATACTTTTGCAAAACGCAGCTGTGGTGTTTTGCCTGTTGGCGCTTGACCTGCCAAGAGCAGGCTGACATCATCAGTGCAGTGTTATTCACGTTTAATACGAACATTGTGCTTACAAATATCGACAAAAATAACAAGAACGCCTTAATTATTAAAAAGAGATGAACGCTTGATATAACACATTCGTGCATTCACTATAATCTTAACTTGACCTTAATGGCAAGCGTTGATTTCCACTGATTAAGTTACAAATATGATTGAAAGACGTTGCTTTTGCTTGTCAGTTTATTTAGAACCATCGACCAGATATCCGTATAATTTTTAAAACGCATGTGACCAAATTATGCGAAAAAATGCGTTCTGTGAAGAGACCGTGGCGGAAGACTTAACTAGCATGTAAGTTAATGCAGCCAAACTAGCTAACTGCTGTCCCTTGAGATCAATATTGATATGTATCTCATTTACATTCTGAAACTAATTAATAAGAGCTTGTTTCAGAGTAAAAACTAAAAGTTCTTCAACTTACCAGCAAACGTTGACAGAAACACACGCTACATTCCAGCTTGGCGTCATTTCAAACTGCCCAATGAAATTCTTCCTTGTGTTGCATTCCTGTTCGTTGCCATTGACAACAGACTTGAATTAGCACAGTTAAGTTGATTGAACTAAAACATTCCAGTAGAATGAGAGAATTCATGCAAATCGTGCACAAAACCCAAAACAATTGTGTAATGAAGAGAAAATTTAAAAGTTTATGTTTAGTTTATTTAATTAGTTTGGGTTAAATCAACTTCAGGGATTACAGTGTACGCCTAGGATGGCTTGAGGGTGAGTAAAGGTTTGGCTGATTTTCATTTCAAAGTTAATCCTTTAAGTGTAGGACAGTTGGGCATCATACTAGGCTGTTTTATGTGGACCGTTGTCTTAAAGACGTTGTTGTGACGTCTCAACTTTGAGTAAAATGTGACTTTCTCTGTTGACTCATTTTCATCACTTGTGTATTGGGGGATGGGCATGACTCTGACCTGAAATGTAAGGACAGTCCTCCCCTATGGGGACCGTTGTGTTAGGGTTAGGGTTAGGGTTTGATGAAAAGATATGTTGCTTTGGGTATGTGTCAGCTTTATTTTATTGTGGATAAGGTTAATAGTTTCTTTTTTCGTCCACATTTTCATTTTTATTCACGAGCTTACAGGATAAGCAAATGGGCCTAGGCTATACATTTATTTATATTATGAAAATAAAGTTGTACAAAGACTGTCACTTCTCAGTTGTCGCGGAACATGAATGAACGCGATCATCTCTTCCTCTTTACTTCTTTACAGAATGAAATAAATATGAATGAACATCAGAATATATGTTGCAAATACAGTAGCTTACCAAAAATCTGTATCACGTCTTAATCAGCTTGATAGTCAGCCACAAAACAAACCATTTAAAACAAAACAAACTGGATTAGAAACTTAATTATGTAAGTATAAGAATTATAACTTTATTATTATAAAATGGACTTAAATTGGGTGCTTGCCTCCAGGGCCCCTGGGCTTTACCTCTTAAAGGCGCCCTTCATCCACCAGAACTATCACCTACATTCACTCAATCTTAGAAATTAGATTATTTTTTTATGCGCGGCTTGTCAATGAAGTATGGCTCCAAATGCTAATCCATCTGAATAGCACTGAGAGTTTGAATTACTTATAATGTGCATTTGAAAAAACAACACGCGTCAAAACATCTTTCCAGACATGAGAAGCATTTATTAACATCTTGTCCAACAAAAGACAACATTTAATAACATGTTTTTACTCCAAACTCACTTCATAATGACACTTGAGCGTCCTTCTGTAAGATGATGTGGCTTCTTACACAGAATAAGGCAGTTGTGTTGTGTGTTTATTATCAAAACGTTTCAGTCATGTTTCATCAATCAAAACGTTTCAATCTTCTGTTTATTCAGCTACAGCGATAGTATGGGATTTCCTGGATTGACACGTGTTCTACTTCGGCAGCAGGGCATATTTGCAGTTTCTGCACAAGAGTGCCCCCTGGCTTTCAGATGAAGAAGCATTTACTACTGATCACAGAACCGTACAATTCTGACAAGCTGCGCATAAAATAATCGCATCTTTTGCCAAATTGCGTGTGATAAAATTGCGATAAATCGTGCAGCCCTACTCAATCTTCTTAACCACAAAGTGCAAGTTATCAGCCTTTTATTTTGCATGAATAAATGCCATTACTTATTACTTATTCTTATTTAAATAATAATCAGTGTTCTAAAATGGAAGCAAATAAAGTGTAAAATAGAAGCAAATAATGTAGACATACATACATACATACAATAGCCTATGTGTCTAATGTCAATGCTATGGCCTTTGTGTAGATATTTAAAGATGGTCATCTTTAAGCATGACTGTTTGGATTTGAAATGGTAACACTTTATAATAAGATTCCATCTGTAAGGTTAATAAAAGTATTGTTCATTGTTAATTTCAACATTTCAACATTTTAAGTACAGTTCCTCATTGAACGTTTTCAGAAACTGTATTTTTGTAAGATTTGTATTTTTATTGGACTATGACGACTGCAGGCAGGGGCGTAGCACCAAATTTTGGGCCCTGGGTACAAACCATCTTGCTGGGCCCCCGTACCAAATACCATAGTGATACCAATGGGAGGGGTATTGCATTTTTATCATAATAACACTTAAAGGTGCCCAAGAATGCTTTTTTACAAGATGTAATATAAGTCTAAGGTGTCTCCTGAATGTGTCTGTTAAGTTTCAGCTCAAAATACCCCATAGATTTTTTTAAATTAATTTTTTTAACTGCCTATTTTGGGGCATCATTAACTATACACTGATTTTTTCAGCGCGCCGCCCCTTTAAATCGCGTGCTCCCTGCCACACGAGCTCTCCACTATATTACAGCACATTTACAAAGTTCACACAGCTAATATAACCCTCAAATGGATCTTTACAAGATGTTCATCATGCATGCTGTGTGCATACATCGAATCATGTGAGTAAAGTATTTATTTTGATGTTTACATTTGATTCTCTGAGTTTGAGGCTATGCTTTGTGGCTAACGGCTAATGCTACACTGTTGGAGAGATTTATAAAGAATGAAGTTGTGTTTATGCATTATACAGACTGCAAGTGTTTAATAATGAAAATAGCGACGGCTCTTGTCTCCGTGAATTCAGTAAGAAACGATGGTAACTTTAACCACATTTAACAGTACATTAGCAACATGCTAACGAAACATTTAGAAAGACAATTTACAAATATCACTAAAAATATCATCCTATCATGGATCATGTCAGTTATTATTGCTCTATCTGCCATTTTTCGCTGTTGTTCTTGCTTGCTTACCTTGTCTGTGCACAGATCCAGACGTCAATACTGCCTTTCCTTGTCTAACGCTCGAACATGGGCTGGCATATATGGAAATATTGGGGGCGTACATATTAATGATCCCGACTGTTACGTAACAGTCGGTGTTATGTTGAGATCCGTGTGTTTTCCGGAAGTCTTTTAAACAAATGAGATTTACATAAGAAAGAGGAAGCAATGGGGTTTGAAACTCAATGTATGTCTTTTCCATGTAGGCTACTGAACTCTTGTTATTCAACTATGCCAAGGTAAATTCAATTTTTGATTCTAGGGCACCTTTAAAATGTAAACAAAATAAGCCACACTCTGATTAATATATTTTTTGTCTTAAACTGAAATATATGGCTTTAAATGGTTGCTAAAATATCCTTTATTGTCACAATACCTTTTTTAAAGTGTAGGCTAAGTACAAGTTAATAGCTGATTATTTGTCTGTTTAAAATAAATGCAGACTATAGAATCACAGGGTACACTAACCGCCAAACTAAACATTCAGTCTTTGAATTACGTTTTAAAATAAGTCATTTTCAATCATTAAGATGTGCATTAAACTGAGAACAATCCTGTACTTAATGTAAGTAGCGTGCGCGAGCTAATTTGCATAACAATGCAGTAAAATAGGCGCTAACGATCTGTGTTTTCGCGGGTGTTAGATTTTGACAATGGAGGGAAATATGCAGTGTTTTCATGTAAACTTCTGACTCTGGGAGAACTGCAGCAGAAGAGGAGACAAGCTGCTCAGCTGCCTGGAGTGGCTGTGTGTTGAGCTCCCAGCTCCGCCTCCGTCTGCTTCTCACTCCGTTATTTACTCAGAAATATTGTTTGCTCGCCATGTAGGGTGTGATACTATAAAGTATTGGTATATTATTCAAATAGAGTACGAACATAAATGTATGCTATTCTACCTGGAGTAGATATTTATGTTAAAACAATGTCAATGCTCTGATGCATTTGGAGCTCACCTTTCTTTTCAAAAAACTGAGTGAGCAACTGCTTGCCCTCATTTGCCTTTCTCTCTTTAATCTTCTTTTCTTTTCGTTTTTGAGCCCCTGATTTTCCTTTCTTAAGGAAAGACATGACTCTTCCCCTGTCTTCCTAGTTCATATCACGGCTAACTCTAGCTCCTGTCTCATTAACTGATTCACCGCAGGTCCGCAGCAGAAGCACCTGACTTGCGGGTCGTACCATTTACATTGATTCGAGAGGGGTGGTGGGGCCCTGCACAGCATGAAAATGATTTTTTTTTATACCAAACCAGTGTCTAACTACAAGTTTAGTTTTGCACAGGAGCTTTTTTATTTGTACATAAATGCTATACAAATGTTAGTGTATGTATATGCATGTATAGAAAACTGACTTCTAAGGGGGCCCCCCCTGCCTCGGGCCCTGGGTACTCGGTACCCTTTACCCCCCCAGTCCGACGCCCCTGACTGCAGGGTTCAGTGAGTGAAGGGTCGCACATCAGTCGAGAAGCGCAGCGCCGCACCACGTCTTTAAAATTTGAACACATTGTTTTCATTGGGGCTGTTCACACAGAACGTTTTTTTCCATTCCAATGCGCTAACTTTTTCTTTGTTTTTCTATGTAAGCATGCACTAGAAGGACGTGCAGAACCGTTGCGCTCACGTCTTGCAGCATCTTGCGCATGACATGGTGTTCTAAAGCCATTAATCAGTTCAGCTAAGTTAAAATCAGTGAAAAAAAGTTTTAAAAAGCATCTCGAGACCGTGCGGTTTCACCCATTCCACTGCCCGCGTCTCGCGTATTTCAAAGCAAAAACGCGTTCTGTGTGAACGAGCCCTATGAGTGTATGCACACAGGAAGCGCCACTCGGTCTGTCTGCGTTGTCCAGATACAGGCGGTGCGTTCCAAACGGGATATATTGCCCTCCGAAGGGCACTTCGGAGTGAAAATAGTCATGGCCGCCATATTGAAGGGTCGTTCCAAACCAAAGTGCTCAAAACTGGCCACTTCAAAGGGCCCTTCGGAAATGAAGGATTTCGAAGGGAACAACTGATGGACACTTTGGGCCCCCATAATCCTTTGCACAGGGAAGTTGTTTGACGTCACAGAATAGGTACAGGTGGCTCGGCGTTCGATTTTAACTATAAAGGTATGTATAATATTTTTCTGTACTACTGTAATATTTATACGAGTTAGATTTGGTACATTATTATGGTCAAAATGACATTGTACTTCAACAAAAATACTTTACAGCTCCTTTTATCGGTCCATTCAAATGTTTCAAATACATAGATACAATATAGCCTACATGCGATAAACCTAAAAATAAAAAAATAAAAAAATAATAACATTAAACAAAAGGCGCAGCTTGCACAATCTACTCCTCCTTGATTGACTTGTTAAGATGACGCTGAAGTGCGTTCCAAAAGAATAGTTTTTTTGACCCCTACACCCTTCATCCCTTCGAAGCTCTCACTCCGGAGGGTAAAGCCCTCTAAAGGGATTAGGGCATAGGGATGAGCCCTTCCAAATGGAACGCAGGGTGATACTGTGAGTTGCTTACTGCTAGACGCGGCGCATCTTGATGCACTTCACGCGCAGGACCGCACATGTATTCAAAGCAAAGCTATGTTAAAGGGACAGTCATCACATCATAAAATGCGGTTAGGTCTATATTTTTTCCAGCATCAGCGGTTGCCTGTGTGTAATCAAACGCATCATTTACATTTTATTCTGGAGATTGAACTTGCGATCTTCTGCCACACTGGAGCGCACTCACCACCAGCTGGACAGGGGTGGGAATTACAGTTACAAGTTACATCAGCCTCAGTGTAATCTGTCAAAATGATGGACGGCCTTCAGATTTTTCCGTCACTGCAAAAAAATTCAGTCAATGACGGAAAATTTTCGTTAACGCGACCTCTGATACATACATACACACACACTGTATATACCTACATGCCTACATGCTCAGCTTTAGAACATTTCTCTCTTATACTTTATACCAAACATTACTACTGTATACTTATACTGTTTTCTTTTTTCATCAGTGTTGGAGTGTTCAAGAATGGTCGTGTTGAGATCATCGCCAATGACCAGGGAAATCGCGTCACTCCATCATATGTGGCCTTCACCACTGAAGAAGAGCGTCTCATTGGAGATGCTGCGAAGAACCAGCTGACCTCCAACCCTGAGAACACCGTCTTTAACACCAAGCGGTTGATCGGCCGCACATGGGACGACTCCTCTGTGCAGCAAGACATGAAATATTTTCCCTTTAAGGTATGCCCGTCTGTGAACCTGTATTGTGCCAGAGCTCTGCATCCCTTTGTCTTCGATGGGGAATGATAAACACCTGCTTTGTCTTTTCCAGGTTATTGAGAAGAAGAACAAGCCTCACATCCAGCTGGATATTGGAGCAGGTCAATTGAAGACTTTTGCCCCTGAGGAAATCTCTGCAATGATTCTGACTAAAATGAAGGAAACTGCAGAGGCTTACCTGGGACAGAAGGTAAAGTTTTGGTTTCAACGATCAAAAAACATTGAGGCCAACAGCTGCTGTCAGTGAAAGTCCATCTAATTCAGTTCTGCTCTTTTTAAAGGTCACACATGCTGTGGTCACTGTGCCCGCTTATTTCAACGACGCCCAGCGCCAGGCCACCAAAGATGCAGGAACCATCGCTGGTCTGAACGTAATGAGGATCATCAATGAGCCGTAAGAACCTTGTTACGCTTGCTTTGTTGTAAAACATATTGTTCTCATTAGATATGGATATGTTTGCTGACATCGAACTGGTAGGACATGGGTTGTAATTTTTCCTTCATTGGTGTTTGTTGATGGTTTGAAACTGTTCGGCAGTTTCTGTGTGGCTGTTTTGTTTGCTGTTGATGTAGCGCTGTTGGTTTGTTTTGAGCCATTGTTCTGAATTTTATGAACAGTTTGAGATAAGGAGCGTCTTTGATTATGTGCTTTGTTATGAAAAATGTTTTGTTTTGGATTATGCTCACGTGTTTTGGGTAGTGCTTGCATGTTTTAAATAGACACTTTGAGACGCGCATGTGGTAATTATGAGTGAATGTGGATCTAGTGAGGATGTTGAACCTGAACGGGACCAATGTAAAAGAAAGGTTCAGCTTACCGCAAAGGCTTTGGCTAATAAAAGTGAACAACTATAGAAAGAACGAAAACGAAATGTGAATGTGATCAAAAGTTCTATACCGGCCATCAAAGAACTCATGCAATGAAATGAGAATGTTTTGGCTGTTCAGAGTGAACTTGAAAGCAGTCAATCAAACTTCATGATTCTGTGATCCCAATATTACGCAGTGATGAGCAAACCAAACAGAAAGATTGGTTCTCAAATGTATAGAAACACAGTGACGTCTTCATAAAAGACACAAAGCAGTGGATAAGAGGAATTGAAAGCTCAAGTGATAAAGTCCAAGACCAACCACTGGAATCAGCTGAGTGTCCTCTAGATTCAAGAGAACAGAATGTGTCCAAAATTTCCACGCATAACCAAGATAATATAAATCCAATTGACAGCATTTCTAATGTTGAAAGTAAAGGATCAAGTAGATGAAGCTCTGCCTCAAGACATTCAATGTTCAACAACGTTGTTGGTACGTCAAAATTTAATGAAGGAAAAACATTCTATTGAGGAAAAGGAACAAAACATAAGAAAATAGAAAGAGGAATTTGGGTTGCGAATGGAAATTGCTGCAACTATGGCAAAAGTGAAAGTACTTAAGGGCTTCAGTGTGCATGTGATGTGACACATCATTCTGATGGAATGAATTCTTATGTTGATAAAGGACAACAGACAACCCAAACACTTAATTCTGATGCAAAATCATTTCTTCCAACTCCTAAAATGGTTCCTTCAGGTGCAAATGCAAACAAGAGGAACATTTCTCAAATAATTACCCTCAGTCAATTTCAAACTCAAGTCAGACTGGTAATGTGAATGTAAGTGCCCAGTATGGAAGCAGTTACAATGCTGGTTCAGGAAATACTGATCAAATTTTCCATATCATGGATAAACAAAGTTGAAATTACATCTTTGCTGGTTCAACAACAGTGTCTGTCATCTTTGCCTAAAAGGGTTTAAAGGCAACCCATTGCAATATCACTCCTTTTTAAAATCCTTTGAAAGTGGTGTGGAGAGTAAAACTGAAAGGCCAAGTGATTGCTTATATTTTCTTGAACAGTACACCAGGGATCATCCGAAAGAGATTGTAAAGAGTTGCCAGCATATGCCTGCAGATCATGGGTATTTAAGGGCTAAAGCTTTACTACAAGAGCGTATTGGCGATCAGTATAAACATTGCGTCTGCCTATATGGGAAAAGGCTCTCTCATGGGCAAACATCAAAAATGAAGATCTCTGAGCTTTACAAGACTATAGTTTGTTCTTAAGAAGCTGTTGTAATACCATGGAAAACATTCAGTATTTGCGTGAGATGGATACGCCCTCTAATATGTTGACTGTAGTGAAGAAATTGCCATACAAATTAAGGGAGAAATGGAGATCAGAGGTCTGCGAATTGCAGGAAACCGTCAATCAAAGAGCTACCTTCATCCCGCATTGTTAACTTTGTTGAAAGACAAGTGAGAATAATGACTGATCCAGTTTTTGGAAACATACAGGATGTCCCAACTTTAATCGGCAAGTAAATCAGTGAACAAAGGCAAGTCTCAGTCTTATCTTAAAAACAAAAGAAGCAGTTTTGCTACTACTGTTACAGCAATGGAAAGGAAATCAGAAATTGGATCTAATAGAAGAGAAACAGTTTCACTCTGCAACAAGAGTTGTTTGTTTTGCAAATGTGAACACACTTTGGAATTGTGCCCTCTATTGGAAAAGAGCAGTCATGGTGAAAAGATTTCATTCTTTAGAATGGCAGAATGGCATTTGTTTTGGCTGCATGTGTACAGGGCACATCAGTAAAGATTGCAGAAATCGCCTTTCATGCAAATGTGTGTAATCTTAAACACCCTAATATACTTCACATCTATCCAAGAGAAAATGTGACCGATTCAAAGCAAGTGAGGAAACAAATGGACACCCCAATGGGCAGTGCTCACAAATCTGTTGAGTACAGTGAAACATATTGGGCCTGGTGAATACGAATGTAAACTTTCTATTGTTCCTGTGCAAGAGAAATCTAAAAAAGGAAATAAGACTGTGATTACTTATGGTTTTCTGGACCAAGGTAGCACAGCAGTGTTTTGTACGTCTAGATTGATGAATAGACTTGGTCTTTCGGGTAAAAGGACTAATATTCTCTTGCATACCATGGGTCAGGAGAAAGTTACAACTACCCATTGTTGTTTCTGGGTTAGAGGTAGCTGGTTTGAATGAAGAAGACTTTTTTGAGTTACCTGATGCTAATACACAAGAGACTATGCCTGTGCATAGTGGAAACATTCCAAAGCAAAAGGATTTGCAGGAATGGCCATATTTGAAACATGTGAATTTGCCTGACATTGACTCTGATATTGAACTGCTAATAGGAATAAATGCCCCAAAGGTTATGGAGCCGATTCAAATGATCCGCAGTTTTGATAATAGTTGATAATAACCCTACGAAAAATTAAAACTAAGTTGGGATGGACAGTAAATGGTCCACTAAGAGGAGATGTAGGCAATCAATCTGCTTCTAAGTACCCTGATGTTACAATCAACAGGATTTCGGTTTCAAACTTGGGAGAACTTTGGCAAAAGCAATTTAAAGTTGATTTTCCTGAATGTAGCAAAAATGAACAAATTGGGTTTTCAAGAGAAGATCACAAGTTCATCGAGATAGTAACAGACTCATTAAAGTTGGAGGGGTTCATTATTCTATTGGCTTACCTTTGAGAAATAAGGATGTTTGTATGCTGGACAACAAGATAATTGCAGAACAATGTGATCTGAATCTAAAGAAAAGATTGAAAAGGGATGTTTCACTTAAGTCTGAATATTCTGCTTTCATGAAAGACCTTATTTCTAAAGGTTATGCGGACAGAGTGCCAGCTGAAGATTTGGGACGTAATGATGGTAAAGTATGGTATATACCCCATCACAGTGTTTATCACCCCCGAAAAAGGAAAGCTCCTGTGTTGTCTTTGATTGCGGAGCTACATTCCAAGGGATGTCTTTGAATACCCAGCTATTACAGGGTCCAGACCTCACCAGTTCACTTAATTAGGGTGATAACTAGATTTAGGAAAGAGAGAGTTGTGATCATGGCAGATATTGAAGCCATGTTTCATCAAGTATGGGTACCAAAAGATGATACAGACTTGCTAAGATTTCTTTGGTGGCATGACGGTGACCTTACTCAAGATATTGTAGAATATCGTATGGTCGTGCATCTTTTTGGAGCCACTTCGTCACACAGTTGTGCAAATTTGGCCCTCAGAAGGTGTGCAGAAGATAAAGCAAGGCAAGGCAAGGCAATTTTATTTGTATAGCACATTTCATACACAATGGTAATTCAAAGCGCTTTACATAAAGAAGAAGAATAAAAATAGAACATAAGGAATAGAAATAACAGTAGAAACAGAATTTTGCTATCTGGATGGAAGAGCAAGGAAGTCTTAAGGAGTTTTTGTTGTTGTTGTTGTTGTTGTTGTTGTTGTTGTTGTTGTTGTTGTCCATCAGAGTGGATCTAAATGGATCTTCCTCACACGACAGGACAACTGTCTAGCTCTACCTGTTAATGCACTTTAAACTGATAAACAAAATTTCAATCTCCCCTTTTGCCAAGACACCTCAAACTGCGCCACACAGCCCTAATCCCCCTTCCGGAGATATCTTATCTATGCAACGCAGTTCAAATTTCCCCTTTGGAAATTTCCCCCTTGAAAATGTCCCCCTTTGGAAAGTGTCCTGACTGTAATCCAGAGATATCTTAAAGGGCACCTATTATGCCCCTTTTTACAAGATGTAATATTGGTCTTGGGTGTCCCCAGAATGTATTTGTGAAGTTTCAGCACAAAATACCCCACAGTTAATTTATTATAACCATTTGAAAATGTCATTTTTGGGGCCTGTTTTAAAAAGAGCTGTTTTGGTGTATACCACCTTAAATATAAATGAGCTGCATATCCCCGCCCTGCCTTTGGATGAGGGCGTAACTTGCATACCTATGGCAATAAACAGTCGATAGAAGCAGAATGGCTGAGAGTGAGAGACCCGCTGTTTTGTATGGCATTCAGCCGTACATGTTTGAACCGGAATCAGACCCAGATGATGAAGAGACTCCGGCAGAAGAAACACAATTGAGAATGGAGCAGGACGTCTCTGAATGGTTATTTGATACATTTATGTACTTATAGAGTTTTAATCGCGTCCCCTTTGCAATTATGGATGTGCAACACACACACACACACACTGTGATAACGTTCGCGCAATTTTTTGAAACTACAAACACAAATACTGTGATAACGTTTGCTAAGTACAAACGAAATTATATTTATGCGAGGGAACGGTTGCGTCATGTTGACATTACTTGTCGTACAGGTGCTTATGTGGCAAATGTGAGAACATGGCTACAGAACCAGAAAATATATGCTGCAGGGAGATAGAACAGGTATTAATTT
The DNA here is from genome assembly GCF_018812025.1 of Megalobrama amblycephala. Lineage (NCBI taxonomy): Eukaryota > Metazoa > Chordata > Actinopteri > Cypriniformes > Xenocyprididae > Megalobrama > Megalobrama amblycephala. The sequence goes on from NC_063047.1 coordinate 1,255,897, forward strand.
ATTTACATTTGTAATTGTTGCAAAAAATAATACGTGACATAAAACTGTCAGACGCTATTTGTTGTATCAAAGGTTACAAGACGGATGAAACAACTTCAAGTCACTCCATCATGTATGGTAGACCATCCCGGAAAACATACACAGTTTTTAATACAATATCTTTAAAAAATATATATATACGTGTGGATACACACTATACAAACAAGGTTTAAATTATATACACAGACATTCTACGACGACAACAACAACTTTAGACACATTTGTTATTGAACTGGCTGACATCGACTGAAATGACTATTTGCTCAAAAAACATTAAATACACTTACTTCTTCTGGAGGTGACGTTGGATCGCGAACAGTAGGCAACGATCCACACTTGAGGATTAACTTTGAAGCAAGACCTGCTTTGAATTGACCCTCGTTCTCAAAACAGTCAGTCAAAAAATGATTCGCGCAAACATAAACGTATTTTGGAATTTTGAGTGGCGCCTTTCCTTCGTAAATAAAATCCATCCACTGCGTTTTCAGTGGCTCTGATGTCGGAAGTAAGTGAAAACTACTATGTTCATTATTACATCCCACAACAGAACACTTATGTTTCTTAGGAGACATTACCGGCTGTCGTTGAAACAATGGAGGATGGTTGACCGATCACCGAGGGCGGGGTCTATGCCAAACCAGATTGTCAATCAAACCACGTGGGTGGGGCTTAGTGCAATTCTACGTCACAGTGAGAGCAATCTTAGAACAGGGCGTTCTGAGACAGTGCTTATGAATTATTGAGATTGTAAAAAAACCACTGGGTGGATTTTTCTCATTCTAGGGTGGTTTTGCTCACACACTGCCAACACACATTTATGGTCAAACACCATGTAAAAGTGAATTTTGCATAATAGGTGCCCTTTAACCATGCACCACAGCTCAAATTTTCCCATGGTTTGTCCCCTTATCCAAATTTACCAAATTTTAACCTAATCACAAATGCTTTCTTCCTAATTCTCTCAGCTCTTTCAACCAGACAGCAATATTTAAAATGCAATATTTAAATGCAAGTCAGAAATAACAAGATGATACATAAAAGATATAAAATACATTAAAATTGAAATAATTATTATGAATAAAATGAATTAAATAAAAACAGGGAAAGGAATTAAAAGAATAAAAAGATAATACGTATAAAATAAAGTGCAAACAGTTCGGACATAGCACAGTGCTCAATCAGCAAATGCATAGGTAAAAAGATGTGTTTTGAGTCTGGATTGGAATGTGGCTACTGTTGGAGCACACCTGATCTCTTCTGGAAGCTGGTTGCAGCTGCGGCTGGCGTAACAGCTAAAAGCAGACTCTCCTTGCTTTGAGTGAACCCTTGGTATTTCTAAAGTGGACTTGATCCTGATGATCTGAGTGATCTGTTAGGTTTATATTCTATGAGCATATCTGCAATGTATTGAGGTCCTAGGCCATTGAGTGATTTATAAACAAGTAACAGTACTTTAAAATAAATTCTAAATGCAACTGGAAGCCAGTGCAAGGACCTGAGGACTGGTGTGATGTGTTCATGTTTTCTGGTTCTGCTCAGAATCCTGGCAGCAGCGTTCTGTACGAGCTGCAGCTGTCTTATGGTCTTTTTGGGAAGACCAGTGAGGAGTCCATTACAGTAATCCACCCTGCTGGTGATAAAAGCATGAACAAGTTTCTCTAAGTCTTGACTGGAGACAAAGCATCTAATTCTTGCAATATTTCTGAGATGATAATACGCTGATTTAGTTACTGTCTTTACATGGCTACTGAAACTCAGGTCTGACTCCAAAATCACACCAAGATTCCTGACTTGATTTTTAGTTGTTTGATCCCTAGAGTGAAGGCACATGTTCACTTTGAGAACTTCATCTTTGTTTCCAAACGCAATGACTTCAGTTTTGTCTTTGTTTAACTGAAGGAAGTTTAGGCACATCCAATTTTTAATTTCATCAATGCATTGGCACAGGGAGTCAATGGGGCTGTAGTCGTTAGGTGATAGGGCTAGGTAAATCTGGGTGTCATCAGCATAGCTGTGATATGCAATTTGTTTTTTTCTCATTATTTGGCTCAGGGGCAGCATATATAGGTTGAACAGGAGGGGTGCAAGTATTGAAACTTGAGGGACTAGATAACAAAGACTTTGTGCAAAGGGGGGTTTTGCATTGACAAAATGAATAAGTAACAGGCAAGATGTGCTGGTAAAAATCCCAGAGAAACTCAGAGCAAGAAATGTGAAGGATTTGGATTTGGGCCAAGACTTACTTCCCGTAGAGAGAGTGCTAGGTGTACAATGGTGTATACAATCGTATGACTTCAAGTTCAAAATCATGTTGCAGCAGAGGCCTTTAACCAGAAGGGGGATCCTTGCTACTGTGAGTTCTGTTTATGATCCCTTAGGAATTCTGTCTCCAGTGACCTTGTGTGCAAAAAAAATCTAACAAGATTTGTGTAGGAAGAAACTTGGCTGGGACAATATGATTCCTGCTTCAAATGTTCAGGAGTGGATCAACTGGTTGGATGGATTACGTGAGTTGGAAAGCTTTAAGAATGGTAGATGCTTTAAACCTGTGTGCTTCAGAGAGGTCAAAACAGCACAGTTGCACCACTTTTCTGATGCAAGCAAAGATGGTTATGGAGTAGTTACTTATCTGCTTTTGCATGATATTAACTCACAAGTGCATGTTGCTTTTGTAAAGCAAGAGTAGCCCCTTTAAAGCCAGAGTCTATCCCTCGAATGGAACTTAATGCTGCAACATTAGCCAGTCAAATGGATTCGTTGTTGAGAACAGAACTGTGTATGTGCCTCCAAGACTGTCTTCTGGACGGACAATACTTCTGTACTGAACTATATCAGAAACTAAGTTTCTAGGTATCAAACTTTTGTGGCTAACAGAGTTTCCGAAAATCTCAAGGTGTCTCAATCATTACAATGAAGGTATGTGGAGCACTGCAGCAAATCCAGCAGATATAGCTTCCGGAGGTTTGAGAGTGGAATCATTTCTGGAGAAGAGAAGTTGGGTGTTCGGACCACAGTTTCTTCTTTTGCCTGAAAAGGAATGGCCTGTTGATCCTATGGACCTGGGAGAATGTTCACCAGAGGATCCAGAGGTGAAAAGAAGTGTCACTGTCAATATTGTACAATCAGAGAAGGATGTTATGTCGAGCGCACATTTTGGCCACCTGAGCAAAAACATTCTTAATATCAGACCTGTACAATGAATGTAAACACGGAAGAAGAAAAAAAAAAAAAGGTTTTATCATGCAACTGTAACTTTTAACTTTAATGTGCCATTTTATTTTATTTGACCCTTGATGTAACTTAGTGATTTAATAAATCATATTTTTGAAAACAAGCAGTTCAGTCACTAAATTAAGCACATTTTAGGTTACTTGAGATTTTTTCACATTGCTGCGTTAACTGTACCAGTCTTTACCAAGAAATTCTATTAAAAAATAATTAAAAAAAACTCAAGCAGGACAGTTATTCTTTATAATAATATGAGCAGTTACACTGATGGTTTAGGACAACCATAATGTGTTTTTGTACAGTAAATTATTAGCAACGGACAGTGTTGAACCATCAAAATTACATGTTTATTGGTTATGAATTTCCCAGATTTTCTATACCAGGAGGTTTCAAGATTTTTAGTGGCAAGGAGCCATAAACAATCCCCTTGAGATCAATTTTTTTATTAGGCTTACATATAATATAATATAATATAATATAATATAATATAATATAATATAATATAATCCTGAAGAATTTAAACTGATATACAGTATTTTATCAGTTTAAATGCTTCAATTTGTTTTAATATATTATAATATGAAAACAAACTGAAGCATTTAAACAGATCTGACAGCTAAATATTAAAAGAAAAGTGAACATGTTAACTCTTTTATAGTTATCTAAATATCCCTGAAACCCACACCACCACACACACAAATCTATTTAAACTGAGGTATATCACTGATGTATTTGGAGTTTGCAAGCTACACCTGTGGTGGGTGTAGTTGTAAATGTCTCAGAGTTTTGTAAGCATTCTGTGCCCATCATCTGTTATTTCCACCACTTTTGATTAAAACATGACGTTTTATTTCACATTTCTTTTACTTTTGCGTTGCCTCTTGTATTGAGCCATTTAGTCTGCAAACATGACGACAGTATTCTTACCGCGACTGAATTGGCTGCTCAGGCCCGCGCCCACTCACACGCGCTCACATCTTTCTCTTTCTAAGAAACCTGTAAACCGCATTCACCGGTTCTAACTCTATAGCGACAATAACTCTATAGCGGTTGACCAGAGCACTGCAATTATTTCTCATTTAAACTAAAATCAAATGGATTTCTATGATTTCCCACAATGATTTCATGTCTGATATCCTCTGCACGACAATTATTTAGAGGGAACATTGGTTATGACACACTTTATCCAATACTTCTCCTCTTGGAGCCGGTTAAAGAGGTCAGTAGCTTGGATTTCAGATTTAAGCAGTTACACTTAAATCTAAGTCAGAAGAGGCAATCCTTGAAAATGGCTTTAACACAATCTGGAATGGATGAAAACCAACAAAGACAACAACTGAAAGATGAAATGGAGAAGACAAAAGTTCAGTGTGATAAAAGGGAACTTTCTGTGGAGGAGCTGAAAAAAGCTGAATTGGATATTATTCATCACTGCCAAAGCGGAGATACCCATATGAATTCTACCCTGAAGAGGCAAAACATCCCACTATACTTGCTAAAGACTTTCACATCTACATATCGTTCTTAAACATATATATGAAGAAGTAGGTCATGGTGGCTGAAACTATATGCTATCAAGTTTGCATCAAAAGTATTGGATACCTGGTGCTAGCATTCCATAAGGAAGATATTATCCAAGTGTGTGATCTGCAAACGTTTCCAGGCAGCATCAGGGCATCAACAGATGGCAGACCTACCCCTAGAAGAGTTTCTCCAGATAAACCTCCCTTTACCTATGTTGGAGTACTGTTTGGACCCTTCGAAATTAAGAGCAGTTTTTAAAATCTATATGACGTTCGTTTCACGAAGATCGTGAAGAGATACGAGTTATCTTTACATGTTTAGCCATTCGTGCTATTTATATAGAAGAGGTACCATCACTGGAAACAGATTCCTTTATAAATGCATTGCGACGATTCATTGCAAGATACGGACAAGTCGTAGAAATACGATCTGATAATGGTAAAAATTTTCTTGAAGCAGAATGTGAGTTGAGACAAGCTATTGAAGACTGGAACCAATCTCAGATTAATAGCATGCTTCTACAGAAAGGAATGGATTTTTAATCCTTCAAGTGGTTCACAACATGGAGACACATGGGAAAGATTGATAAGGTCTGTAAGAAAGGTTCTCAGTGCCACTTGAGAACACAAACCCTTGATGAAGATTGTCTTTATAAGTTCTATGAAGCAGAAGCAATCATTAATGGACGTCCCATTACTAAGGAATCTACTGATCCCAGCGATTTGGAAGCACGGACACCTAATTTTTTTGCTTTTAAAAACTGCACCATCATTACCACCAGGAATCTTTTAAAAAAGAGGATATATATGCTCGTTGATGATAGAAACAAGTGCAGTATATATCGGATCGATGGACAAAGGAGTATCTACCTCAACTGCAAGAGCGACAGAAGTGGTCCACTGCAACCCACAATTTCATTCCAGGAGACATTGTGCTTTTGGTGGATAATTCAGCACCCTGTTATTCATGGATGATGGGGAAAGTGATCCAAACCTTTCCAGACAGAAAAGGTTTTGTTCGTCAGGTGTGACTAAAGACTAAGATCAATTTTTTGAAAAGACCAATCACGAAAATCTGCCTTCTTATTTGACACTTCCCTTGGAAAAGTTTTTTTTTTTTTTTTTTTTTTTTTTAACTGGTCAATATAGACATTGACTTTACACATTGATATGACTGAGTTGAAATCACTCATTGACACTAACGTATTAAGGACTTTAAATGGACACACACACATTGATTGGTATATGAAAAAAAGGAAAAAAAATTTTTTTTTGAGTGAGTCAAATGTCTATGTCACCTATGTGTATTTATTGAATGTAATTATTATTAAGATTATATAATTAGGGGCTGGAATATAGGAGCCATGTAAACATTCATGTGTGATGTCATGTGACCATGGGTAAGTGACATGTGACATTTGGGAGTGTCACTAATTATGTGAGTGTAACACAGTTCGTAAATACGGGAAGGAGGAGGCGGGAACCGGCGAACATTCAACAAAACTTTAATTCAAAATAAATAAACAAACAAAACGAAAGTAATGCCGGCAGACCCTCGCGGACGTCTGCCGGCCACACAAACATAATAAAACATAAAATAAAGTCCAGGCCTGGTCCTCTCTCGTCCTTCACGGTCGTCGCTCCTCCTTTTATGCTCCGGAGCTCCTCCGTGAGAGACTCAAGGCCGGTGCGCCTCCCAGGTGATGCTCGTTATCACTTGCGTCACCGGCCTCACGCCATTCCTCACGGCTTTCGCCCTCCTGGTCGCCACATACCCCCATCGCCCCTTGCAGGCCGGGGGGTACTCCCGAGACTGTGCTCTTTCCCCCCCGGGGCCTGTCTCGGCGGCCGCAGCACCTGGGGGTAAGGACAGACGAGACGAGAGAAAGGAGACGGAAGCAAGGGGAGCGACAGGAGAGAGAGGGGAGAGAGGAAAAAAAAAAATTCTGGGTCAGGTCCCAGACACACTGCCGCTCGGTCCTCAGCCAGCCGGGAGGCTCTTCCTCGCGGTGCCATGTGGTGGCACTGGACGCTCGGTGGACGGCCCGATCCTCGACCGCCTCCTGGCGGCCAGCGATGGCTCCTCCGGCTGAGGGCAGCCGGCAGCGAGTCCCCCATCCCCTGCTCCTCCCCTTCAAGGCAGACGGCGGCGACGACTCCACTCCCTCCAGGACGGCAGCCACCCCACCTCGTCCCAGGAGCACGGCATCCGGGTCTCCGTCCCACCTTTCACACGGCTCCAGCACCACCGCCTCGGGCAACCTCGCACGGTCTTCACTCCCACGCTACCCGAACTCCTCAGCAGCGAGGGCTTTTCGACAGCATGTCCCTCCTTCCTCCCGGGTTTCGGCACCAATGTAACACAGTTTGTAAATACGGGAAGAAGGAGGCGGGAACTGGCGAACATTCAACAAAACTTTAATTCAAAATAAATAAACAAACAAAACGAAAGTAATGCCGGCAGACCCTCGCGGACGTCTGCCGGCCACACAAACATAATAAAACATAAAATAAAGTCCAGGCCTGGTCCTCTCTCGTCCTTCACGGTCGTCGCTCCTCCTTTTATGCTCCCGGAGCTCCTCCGTGAGAGACTCAAGGCCAGTGCGCCTCCCAGGTGATGCTCGTTATTCCACACTCAGCTCCTGCGGCTTTGGTTGACTTTTAGGCCGCTATAGTCTTCGTTGACAGTTAGGAACCTGGGTGTGCTCTTTGATACCAATCTTTCATTTGAAGGCCATGTTTCTAGTATCTGTAAAACCACATTCTTCCATCTTAAAAATATATCTAAACTACAACAATGAAAAATGCAAGAACAGTTCATGCGTTCATGACCGTCAAGGCTAGATTACTGTAACGCTCTACTGGGTGGTTGTTCTGTTACTGCTCGCCTGTTAAACAAACTCCAAGCTAGTCCAAAACGCAGCAGCTAGAGTTCTTACTAGAACTAGGAAGTATGACCATATTAGCCCAGTTCTGTCAACAATGCATTGGCTCCCTGTTAAACGTCATATGGATTTTCATATAGATAAATCTTGCTACTTACTTACAAAGCACTACATGGTTTAGGTCCCCAGTACCTGAGTGAGCTCTTAATGCATTATAGTCCTTCACGTCTATTGCAATCTCAGAATTCAGGCCAGTTGATAATACCTAGAATATCAAAATCAACTGCAGGCGGTAGATCATTTTCCTATTTAGCACCTAAACTTTGGAACAGTCTTCCTATTCCCACTGTTCATTCCTTCCCACAAGAGTTGCAGTTTTGGAGATGCTCTGACCCATTCATCAAACCACCACAATGCCACCACAAGGCCCTTGTCAAACTCACTCAAATCCTTACACTTGCCCATTTTTCCTGCTTTCTAATGCATCAACTTTGAGGACTAAATGTTCACTTGTAGCCTAATATATTCACCAACTAACAGGTGCCGTGATGAAGAGATGATCAGTGTTATTCACTTCACCTGTCAGTGGTCAAAATGTCGAGCCTGATTGGTATATACACTATATTGCCAAAAGTATTGTGAAACCCCTCCAAATCATTGAATTCAGGTGTTCCAATCACTTCCAAGGCCTGTAGGTCAAAATCAAGCACCTAGGCATGCAGACTGCTTCTACAAACATTTGTGAAAGAATGGGTCGCTCTCAGGAGCTCAGTGAATTCAAGCCTGGTGCCGTGATAGGTTGCTACTGTTACATGTCTAATCTGTGTTTCCCTCCTTCATTGTGTTTTTGGTTCAGTCCTGTGACCTAGTTTTCCCCAGTCTGTCTAATTAGTTATCTCATTCACATGTGCCTTTGTAATTATTTCATTACCTCATTAAGTTCCCTTTGTTTGCCTTGTATACCCTGTGTTCTCCCTCAGTGTTTGTCTGTCTTCGTCTATGTATAACGTGTAGAATATGTATTCTGGTATTCACTCCTGAGTTTTGTTATTAAATTCCTGTTTCCTGTTCTATCTCTTTGTTGTGCTTTTTGATACACACCATTCCATGACAGAATAGACGGACCCTTATAACGAGTAACTACGGACTTACCAGTCTGTCCAGCTTCTCTGTTTGGAACTTTCTCTCAAGGCCACACCAGTGTGTTCATCGGCCTGGCGTGCCGTACCTCCTTCTTGGACCTTTCGCTTTGCACATTCTACTTTGCCAGCTTGAATGTGGAAACCAAGGCATGCCTACCCAGTGTGGGACCTCTGGGAAATTTCGCCAAGTATGTGGAGTGGGTGCTGGTGCACAACGATTCATCATTTACCATCGCAGAGGATGACATCACCAGCCCCACTTCAACACCACCAGAGACCAGCCATCCACCACCTACGAATGAACCTATGGAGATGTTGCCCGTGCCCACCGCAGACTGTGGAGACCGGCCTGCCACATTTGACGAGCCTGAACTGAGGAAGAGGTTGAAGGAAGTCATCACCCTGGAGCCCGTACCACAGCAAAATATCTGACCAGGTGCTTGAGTGTTAGTGGAGATTGATGTCTTGGAGGATAGCCCCACCCACACTCCCACCGCTGTGAGTGAGTTGAGCCTGGCCACTGGAGGATATATGGAGGAACTTGGAGACCTTTTTGAGGAGGATTTGATAGACTGGTTTTGATTGGTGATGTCCTATTCTATGCCCCTGAAACTCCAGCACCCCCTGAAGCTCCTGTGTTCCCTGCATCTCCAGCACTTCCTGTGTCTACTGAATTCCCACTCAACCTCCCTTTCCCACCTCCTCATTCAACCAGTTCCTTCAGCCCCTGCCTTCTGCTGCTGTCCTTCAGCCCCTCTGCCTCTTCAACATTCTGTAAGCATCTGCAAAGTGACTTCAGGCCACCAGCTCCTCCTAGCCCAGAGGATCCCGTCTGCCTCCTGCCTCTGGACTCTTGACATCGTCCTGCCTGCACCTTTGGCTCCGCCTGACTCTTACTTCTTACACCGTTCCATGACAGCCACCTGTGCAATAAGTCCATTTGTGAAATTTCCTCACTACTAAACATTCCACGGTCAACTGTTCATGGTATTATAACAAAGTTGAAGCAGTTGGGAACAACTGCAACTCAAGTAAGAATAAAAGTGGTAGTCCACAAAAAAAATTCCAGAGCTGGGTCAATGCATGCTGAGGCGCCCAGTGTGCAGAAGTCTCCAACTTTCTGCAGAGTCAATAGCAAAAGACCTCCAAACTTCATGTGGCCTTCAGATTAACTCAAGAACAGTGCGTAGAGAGCTTCACGGAATGGGTTTCCATGGCCGAGCAGCTGCATCCAAGCCTTACATCACCAGTTGCAATGTAAAGCGTCAGATGCAGTGATGTAAAGCACGCCGCCACTGGACTCTAGAGCAGTGGAGACGTGTTCTCTAGTGTGACGAATCATGCTTCTCTGTCTGGCAATTCGATGGACGAGTCTGGGTTTGGCGGTTGCCAGGAAAACGGTACTTGCCTGACTGCAATGTCCCAAGTGTAAAGTTTGGTGGAGGGGTGATTATGGTGTGGGGTTGTTTTTCAGGGGTTGGGTTTGGCCCCTTAGTTCCAGTGAAGTTATCTCTTAAAGCTTCAAAACATTTGACAATTTCATGCTCCCAACTTTGTGGAAACAGTGGAACAGTGGAAACTTTTAAAGCTACAAATATATTACTTTTAGTTAAAAGTTTAGTAATTAAAAAAAAAAAAAAAAAAGTATCATTTTAAATATTTAAATATAAATATAGATAAAAATGTATTCAATTTCAAGTAAAAAATGTTTTTTTTTTTTTTTTTGTTCTTAATGATTGTAACCCTGATGGACGTCTTGTTGCTCTTCACAGAACTGCCGCCGCAATTGCTTATGGTCTGGACAAGAAGGACGGCAAGAAGAACATCCTGGTGATCGATCTGGGCGGCGGCACCTTCGACGTGTCACTGCTGACCATCGACAACGGCGTGTTCGAGGTAGTGGCCACCAACGGAGACACTCACCTGGGTGGGGAAGATTTCAACCAGCGCATCGTGGAGCACTTCATCGAGCTGTACAAGAAGAAAACTGGGAAGGACGTGCGCAAGAACAACCGTGCCGTGCAGAAGCTGCGCCGTGAGGTGGAGAGGGCTAAGAGTGCCTTGTCCACCCAGCACCTAGCACACATTCGAGATAGAGTCTTTTTTTGAGGGTAAAGACTTCTCTGAAACTCTGACCCGTGCCAAGTTTGAGGACCTCAACATGGTGAGAGCAGACACATCTGTAGCATTAACAGAAACTAAAACTGTTTTTAAAAAAATACATATTCATTAATAGAAATAAAACTGAAATAAGTCTAAGCTTTCTCATCTAATATTTATTTTATTTCATTTAATGTTTCCATTTAAGATTTCAGTACAATAAATATTCAGATTTTAGTTTTTCTAAGAAAATGTTTGTTTGTTTATTTATCCATGTCTTTTTAGATAACTGATATCAATCTCAGAACAAAATAATTTGGTAGGTCTATGGAAACCCTACTTAGAAGTTGTTCCACATTATTAAGCAAGTCACAGTTCTCATGCAATATGGGAGGAAGAAAGATCTTTCTGAAGATGAAAAGCATGAAATGGTGCAATGTTGTGCAAAAGGCATGAAAACAACTAATATTGTGTGAAAACTGAATGGAGATTGTCGAATTATAATAAGATTTGTGAGTGATTTAGAGCACAGCAGAACTCAGTCAGATAAAGGCTTATTAATGAAAGTTCCTGTCAAAAAAAATGATTATATTAAAAGGGCAGCTATAAAAAAAGCCAGTGTTGAGCAGCAAAGCTGCTGGTATCTCTGGAGTCTCAAGAAGCTTTCCATGCAGGCTGGCAGTTGTGCGTAAAGATGCATTTTAGCCACCACTAACCAAACCTCACAAAGAGAAACACTTACAGTGGGTTTAGAAACTCACCTCTCTCACTCACCTACTCACCTCTTACATCTGTGTTTCCTGATGGAAGACCAGACAAAACGGACACAACAACCATGATTTCACCAGGTGAAGATCCCATCAAAGAGCCTTGATGATTTTTTTTTTTTTTATATATTTTTATTTATTTATTTTTAGGCTGAGTTCTCACATATTCGAAGTGTGTGCACAACCTAGTGGATTTTGTTTTCAAGCAAATTCGCATATGCGCTGTTCTTCTTCTGCTCTTTTTCATGTTGTGACTGATTGTATTCATTGTCTAACTGCATGAATCGAACCGCAACGTATGTATCGTATGGTTCAGGATGAATAAATGTATAGTTACATCCCTAATAAATACATAATATTTTATTAACAATTCTAAAATAACTCATGTTTTTTTTGTGTTTCCCCTCGCAGGATTTGTTCAACTCCACCATGAAACAAGTGCAGAAGGTTCTGGAAGATTCTGACCTGAAGAAGTCTGACATTGATGAGATCGTCTTGGTTGGCGGCTCCACTCGAATCCCCAAGATCCAAGCAGCTGGTAAAAAAGTTCTTCAACGGCAAAGAACTTTCTAAAGAAATCAACCCCAAAGAGGCCGTGGCATATGGAGCCGCCGTTCAGGCCGGAGTTCTGTCAAGACAAGAGGACACCGGTGAGTCTGTCTCCACATCAAGAAGCTGCCCTAAACACATCTTTGTACTCTTTCAAACATGAATTGTACAAATGTAGGTACTTTCTAACCTCTTCGCACAAACGCTGGTCAAGTTCGCCGTCCATTGTCGTGTTTTTCTCTTTTTCAAGCGTGTTGTTTTTAAACCGGTCTTTTCACAATCTTCTTCGACGGCTGAACACTGTGCTCAATACTGTGCATATTGCCACCTAGTGGACTGCTTGTGCATGTGCTGTTGCACGTGGACTGTCCGCGCGGTCTTGAAATTTGGGCTGCACGCGAACAGGGTATGCGGCCGGCCGCGAGCCCTCCGCATGATGAAAATTACGTCATGTGGACGGTGCACGAACGCTGACGGCCAAAGTATACCCAGGGCTTTAGGCTTACAGCGATTATGACAACAAAATAATGAGTGGGTTAAAACGATTATTGTGCTGTATTCCATTTTCTCATTTAGTTTTTGCGTTATAAATCCATTGCACCACTTCTCAATTTACAGTAGTGACGATCACCCTCCCTAAATGTTTAATAGCCTTCAGTAGGGTATATAGAAGTGCATGATTTTTTTTTTTTTTTTTAAAGTTCAAAAATTCATTGTTTCCAAAGTTAACGATTAATTGTGTTAAATAATGATCTCTTAAATAGTGATCTCAATACTGACCAAAATCATCTTGATTATGATTTTGCCTTAATCAACCTTTTTTGTGAGATGATTTAATGACTGAATCCTGTTGATCAGAGGACCTGGTGCTTCTGGACGTGTGCCCTTTTACCCTCGGTGTTGAGACCGTTGGAGGAAATATGACCAAGCTTATTTCCAGGAACACCGCTGTGCCCATAAAGACATCCAAGCCCTTCACTACCGCTTCTGACTACCAGTCAACCGTGACCATCAATGTTTATGAAGGTAAGCCAATGATTTTAGCATCAAAACTGACTGTATCTTACGGAATTACACTTGGAAATGGCCATGGTAGCTGACATTGTGGAAAGTCACAAAAATGCATATGTTTTGCCACACCTTAGGCTGTTTCATAAGCTGTCTTTAATCTTTAGAATAGATTCAGTTCTAGTTCTCATGGTCTTTCTGCCTGTTTCCAGGTGAGCATCCCCTAACAAAGGATAACTATCTTCTGGGAACCTTTGACCTGACCGGCATTCATCCTGAACCAAGCGGAGTCCCTCGGATCGAGGTCACCTTTCAGATCGATGCGAACGGCATCCTCCACGTCATGGCAGAGGACAAAGGCACAGGAAACAAGAACAAGATCACCATCACCAACGCCCATAACCGCCTGACACCCAAAGACCTAGAGCGCATGGTGAACGATGCAGAAAAGTTTGCAGAAGACGACAAGAAGCTGAAGGAGTGCATTGACGCCCACAACGAGCTGGAGAACTACGCCTACTCTCTGAAGAACCAGATCAGCGACAAGAAGAAGCTCGCCAGCAAGCTGTCGTCCGAAGATAAAGAAGCCATTGAGAAGGCGGTCGAGGAGAAGATTGAGTGGTTGGAGTCTCATCAGGAAGCAGAACTCGAAGACTTCCAGGCCAAGAAGATGGAGCTGGAGGAGGTCGTGCAGCCCATCGTGAGCAAGCTGTACGGCAGTACAGGCGGCCCGCCACCAGAAGAGGGTGATGAGCAGGGCGAAAAGGATGAGTTGTAGATCGTCCAGTGACTCTGTTCAGTTGCATCGATTCCCTTGCCTCTCTAGAAGTGGCACTGGTGTACATATTGAACATTTTAGTATTAACTGGGTGACCGTGAAGCCATGAATGTCTTCGGGAAAAACTTGTGGGGTGCATTTGTTTTCTTGCATTTGTTTTCTTATTTACACTCTTGTGGATATTTAGTCAGCCTGGTTTGAGGCTTGATGCTGCTATTCTCAGGCAGTTCTGGGAGGGAGTTTGGGGGTTCTAGGTAAATTTCTATGTGACATGCAAAAAGTTATTTATTAAAGAAACGTTTAATACAAAATTACCATGTGAGTGTATGTGTGGGAGTCAAGTCAGCTTTATTTATATAGAACTTTATAGTGCAGTTTGTTTCAAAGCAGCTTTACAGTGATACTGTAACAGGATCATAATTTTGGCTGTACAGCAGCTCTGGAGAAAACAGTGAGGTCATCGTCCAGCTCATTTCAGTTCACATGCAATGGTGTCAATGCAGGCAGATCAATAATATTGTTGAATATTAAGTCTAACCCTTACTAAGCAAGCTAGAGGCAACAGCGGCAAAAAAAAAAAAAAAAACCTTGGCAGAAACCAGACTCAGTCGGGGGGCCAGTTTCCCTCTGGCCAACAAATCGAACAATGCATGATTATGGTTCAAACAGCATTACAGGTCAGAAGTCAGATTGGGATCGGAACAGTCAAATATATTTAATCCAGTTCCACCTGGTTGAAGATCGGATTCATCACAATCATGACTACGGTAAACTTTGTGATAAACAGAGATACTATTATTAGCATAGATACCATTCTTCTCATGATGTAACAAGTACATCAGGCATTATAGGAAGTGTTCTCAGTTGCCGGCTGACCTAATTTATGCAGCCTAACAATCCTTTAATGGATGTGAGAATATGTTATGTGTATGCCAGGTTAAAGAGATGTTTGTTGTCTAGATCAGTTGGTTCCCAACCTTGGGGGGCACGAGAGTTTATATGCTTTGAGGTCAAACATGAATATGAAAAATCTTTTTGTATAGTTTCTAGGACTGCACCAAATGATCGGCCACTTATCCTTTAAAGGATTCTTTACATGGATCTCTCAGCTTGTCGATAAACCAATAAACATAAACCAATCACATTTTTATGACACAAAAGATGCAAGCTTGTTCACACCAGCTGTGAGAGCCACTGCAAAAATGAAAAGTCAGCAGCGGCTGGTGTGTATACAATAATGCAGTGAAAAAGTGTGTACCGGCCAGTTCCGATTTTTGTCCCAGGCTTGAACACAAAATGCATTGCAATAATTTCCCAAAATGTAATTTGTGTGGCCGTTAACATAGGCCAGAGATGGGACACGCTGAAGACTGACGCAAAGAGAAGAGCAGAGAAATACCGATCAGAGCAACCTCACTGTTGCGATGCTCAGAATATTGGAAGACAGTTCTACACAATAAATTCGAGTGGGGGCTTATTTGAATGCATTTCTGAAGGATTGTTTGTTTGTTTATTAAGTTTTTACGCCATGTTAGCATCATGGCTATTTACATGGCAAAAAAGGTCAATATCATCCATAAAATTTACATTATATAAAGCATTTCAACTTAACATAAGATAGAAAATCTAAAATACATTCAGGTGGTACATTTTCAAATATTCCATGCAAACATGTTTCTGAATAAAAGGGTTTTCTAGCAGCATCATAAAAATTACAATTCAACAGAATATGCTTAATAGTCAAAGGAACTTTACATGAAAGACATAAAGGAGGAACTTCTCCAATTAATAAAAACCCATGGGTAAGTCTTGAGTGCCCCAGTCTACACCTAGTGAAGACAACTTGATCATGTCTTGATTTGAAATTATAAAAGGTACTTCTTTTTATACTAGGGTTTATTTCATACAGCTTATTATTTTTATTTTCATCCCATTCTTTCTGCCACTTAATAGTTATATATAAATTAATTACTGGTTTAAAATCAGAAGGTGGTATCTGACAGTCAGATATTTCCAGGTCAAGCGCAGCCGTGTCCGCTCTCTCATTACCAGTAAGTCCAATGTGACTTGGAACCCAGCAAAAAATAATATTACATTTATTCTTCTTTAAAAGATCGAATTTGATTAAGATTTCAACAATTACGGGATGATCCATCTTTAGAGATTCAAGTGCTTGAAGACATGATCTTGAGTCAGAGGCAATTAAAAAGTCCCGTTCTTGACCCTTCTTGATCACCTATTACTGCTGCTGCTGATACACTGTTATTGGTCTTTGATCCATCCGTGAATGCAGTTTTATATATCAATCAATCAATCATTTATTTATAAAGCACTTTAAAAACCGCAAAGTATACCAAACTGCTGTACAAGAAACATTTAAATACATACACATCAAATGCCTGTGAGTACAAATAGGTCTTAAGACGTGATTTAAACATCTGCAGTGAGGTTGAAGAACGCACAGAGAAAGGAAAATCATTCCATAGCCTAGGAGCCACAACTGAGAAAGCGCGATCACCTCTACACTTAAGACGTGTACGTGGTACCGTTAGCATAATCTGCGAGTTAGATCTTAGCGATCTTGAGGAAGATTGCATTTTCAATAAATCCTTGATGTACTCTGGGGCCATGCCATTTAAGGCTTTAAAAACGAATAACAAAATTTTAAAAACAATCCCTTGTTTAACTGGTAGCCAGTGTAGAGAGGCCAAAATTGGAGTTATATGGTCTCTCTTTCTTGTATTTGTTAGCAGTCTGGCCGCTGCATTTTGGACCAATTGTAACCTTGACAGGGACGACTGACAAACCCCTGTATATAACACATTACAATAATCCAAGCGTGAAGTTATAAAAATATGTATAACTTTTTCAAGATCATTCTTTGATAACACTGACTTTAATTTTGCAATCCTCCTCAATTGGAAAAAACAATTTTTTACTACTGTGTTTATCTGACAATCAAATTTAAGGTCAGAGTCAAAGATTATGCCCAAATTAGTGGCCTGATTTTTAACACATGATGAAAACTGTCTCAGACTTGTTGTTGAAGTAAACACTGTGCTTTTTTTTCCCAAATAGAACGATTTCAGTCTTTTTATCATTTAACATTAAAAAATTTGAATTCATCTAACATTTCACCTCCTCAAGGCAATTAAACAAGTTATCTTGAGCAGCATTATTTCCTGTTTTGAAAGGCAGGTATAACTGCGTATCATCTGCATAACTATGATACGAAATGCCAAATTTGTTAAAAATGGAACCCAGAGGAATCATATATAAAGAAAACGTAAAGCCACCCCACTTACCCCAACACACCGCTCAAGACGCTAGTAAAATATTATGATCCAGCGTGTCAAAGGCCGCGCTCAAGTCTAACAAAACAAGACTTCCATTGTCAACTTCCAATAAAATATCATTTAATACCCTAATAAGGGCAGATTCAGTATTATGATGAGTTCTAAATCCCGACTGAAACTTATCCATTATATTAATCTCTGCTAAAAAAGAAGAAAGCTGACAAAATACAACCTTTTCTAGAATTTTTGCAATAAAAGGAAGTTTAGAAATCGGACGAAAATTTTCAAGTATAAACGGGTCTAGGCCAGGTTTCTTTAACAAGGGCTCCACTACCGCATGTTTCAAACTCGATGGCACGCAACCCTCGGCTAGACTTTTATTTACAATTAATAAAATGTATGGACCAATAATATTGAAAGCTTCTTTTAGGAGGTTTGTTGGGATCACATCATTTATAGATGAAGTGACTTTTAACATACCTATGATCTCAGTGATTTCCCACAATGACATCATCTTGAAATCTCTAAAGGAACCTAAGGATGCAGCAACAACTTCAGACTCTAACGTCATTGGTGCAATTGCAGAGCGAATAGCTTTGAATTTTACAGTAAAATGGGGGGGGGTTTCTTATATTTATGGAGGGGGACTTCATGGACAAAAGGGTGGGGACCACTGGTCTAGATTTAAACTGATAGAGTGTATCTGCTTCCTGAACAATGCTAGAAAGACTGTTCCAAAGTTTAGGTGCTAAATAGGAAGATGATCTACCGCCTGTGGTTGATTTTGATGTTTTAAGTTTTATCAACTGTCCAGAATTCTGAGATCGCAATACACATGTAGGACTATAATACATTAAAGGGTTAGTTTACCCAAAAATGAGATTTCTCTCATTAAGTACTCATCCTAATGTCATCCCAAATCCATAAGACCTTCATTTATCTTCAGAACACAAATTAAGATATTTTTGATGAAATCAGAGGGTTTCTTAACCACTAGTACAAAGTACTATACATAGTATACCTTCTCTTTTCAACAGGTCAGGTCAGCCCCAAAATCTTTTCCAACTGTCTATGAACCCTATAATATTCTGCGGATACTACTTGGAGAGTAAGCCATTGACTGATGATGTTAATCTGCCAAGTACCTCATCACTCTGGCAAACAAAGAGGAGTCCAGAGCAAATTACAGTGTCTGACATCGTACTTGCAAGTTCACACACCTCTTTTAATGTTAACTTTTAAATTTGCTTTGATGTCAGGCGCTCTGGCTCCCGGCAAACGTGAATATGGTGGCTGGTGTCTCTATTTTAATGTTCTGTGTAATAGAATCACCAATAACTAGGGCACATTTAACAGGCTTCTCAGTGGGTGCGTCACTTCTCTGCCAGCCTGAATATTTCCCTGCATTTATGACATGTAAATCCCTCATCGACAATTTTTTATTTTTTTATTATACCTTTATTTAACCAGGGAAGAAAATCACATTGAGATAGATATCTCATTTACAAGTGAGCCCTGGCCAAGGTAGCAGCACACAATAAACAAAATAAAAACAAAAATAAAATTAAATACATAAAACAATAATCACAACACACACATTTCCAACAATAAAACAAGATTAAGAACAAGTGCAGACAGTTTGGACTGTTCGATTAAGATATAGCTTAAACTCATTAATTGAAATAAATATACTAAGTTTCAATGATCTTTGAATCTCATTCCAAGCAGTTGATGCACTATGAATAAAAGCAGTTTTTCCAAACTCTGTCTTCATTAAGGGAACATTTAAAAGAATATATCTACTTAAACGCATATTATGCCCTTGACTCTTGACAGACAATAAACTATTCATATACAGAGGAAGCTGGCCAACTATGGCCTTGTACACAAATATAAGCCAGTGCTTGTACCTTCTTAAATGAAGTGAAGGCCAACCCACCATTTCATACAATGCACAGTGATGAGTATAATGATTTGTACGAGTTATGAATCTTAAAGCAGAGCGATAAACAGAGTCCAATGATTGTAAAAGAGCCTTAGTGGAATTTCTGTAAAAAACATCTCCATAATCTAGGACAGGTAAGAAGGTAGCTTCCACCAGCTTTCTCTTAGCTGACTGTGAAAAACAAGCACTATTCCGAAAATAAAACCCCAGCTGTAACCTTAACTTAGACAACAAATGTTTAATATGTAACTTAAATGATAAGTCCAACACAAAGCCTAGGTATCTATAAGAGGAGATTAATTCTATAGAATTACCCTGCAGAGTGTAAAGAGATGGTAGAGAGGATTCACACATGCGTTTCCTAGAGAAAACCATATATTTTGTTTTCTTATCATTCAGAACTAGTTTTAAAGAGATGAGGTTACGCTGAAGTATTACAAATGCTTCCTGTAACTTTAAGATACAGCTATCAATGCAGGATGCAAAACAGTAAATTATAGTGTCATCGGCTTATAAATGAATACTTGCATCTGATAAATTATCACCAAGATTGTTTATATATAATGTAAATAACAGGGGACCCAAAATGGACCCCTGTGGCACACCAGATTCAATACTGAGCTTATCAGAAAGAAACCCCTTAATTTGCACCCTTTGACACCTGTTCTTTAAGAAATTCCTAATCCAGCCTAATGCAGTTTCAGAAAGACCAATACTATGTAAACGCGATAAAAGAATATCATGATTGACAGTGTCAAAAGTAATGTCATTTAAACTTTAATTGTGGCAGTTACCGTACTATGATTCTTTCTGAAACCGGACTGATACCTGAACAAGATGCTGTTTCTAGACAAAAATTCCTTTAGCTGTTCACTGACAATAGATTCTAAAATTTTAACTATCACTGATAACTTTGAAATCGGTGTATAATTATTTAAATTGGTTGGATCTCCACCTTTCAGCAGGGGTACAACCAAGGCAGATTTCCAGACATCAGGAACAACATTCTGTTCTAATGATAAATTGAAAATATATGCTAATGGGCCAGCAATAATCTAGGCAGCTAATTTCAAAAATTTGGCTCAACTTCATCAGACCCGGCAGACTTCTTAATGTCCAGATTTTTTAAAGCCTTTAAAACTTCACTTCGTGAAATAGGAGAAAATCTAAAAGTAGAACTATCTTCTCTCAAAAGAGGAGATAGATTTTGTACATCACTCATAGGAATTTCATTAAAAATTGAACCTGAAGAAATAAAATGCTTATTAAAAACATTTACCATGTCCGTCCTATTAGTAATAAGGCTATCTTTTACCAAAATTTGATCAGGAAAATAATTATATGACGTGGAGGGAGAAAGTGATTTAACGGTTTTCCAAAATTTAATAGGATTATTTAGATTTTGTGAGGTTTCATTTAGATAACATTCAGATTTTGATCTACGTATAAGAGCTGTACATTTATTTCTCAATTTTCTAAATGCTACCCAATCTCTATCTATATCCGATTTCCTCGCTATGGCCAAAGCCAAATTTCTTTCATGAAGGAGTTCAGATAATTCATTTGAGAACCATGGATTATCACGACCTTTTACTCTGAATGTCCTAACAGGTGCATGTCTATTCACAATCTTCAAGAAAAAAAATGTGTGAAATTACTGCCATGCAGTGGACACATCAGGTATTAAAAACTATTTATCCCAATCAGATGAAAACAAATCATGCAGAAACCCTTGTATATCAAACAGTTTAAAGCTCCTTTTTGTAATAAACCTAGGTTTTACTTTAGGAATTTTACAATCCCTTATAACAGCAACAGTACAGTGATCACTCACATCATCAGGAAAAAACCCTGTATAGGTGTATTTATGGGGTTTATTTGTCAATATAACATCTAATAAAGTGGACTTGCTTGGGTTCTTATGATTTGGTCGTGTAGGTGATTCAATAAGTTGAGTAAATCACAATATGCTTTAAACTGCTCTGAATTTGATGTTTACCAATTCCAATTCAAATCACCCAATAATACAAGATCTTTAGAAAGCAGGTCGGTTAAAACAGCTGACAATGAGGTGAGAGCATCACTGATAGCTGCTGGTGGTCTATAACAACCAACTATACATAAATGACAATCCTTTCCATATTCCAGATCAATAGCCAAGAACTCAAACTGTTTAGGGAGAGAAACTGACTTAAGAACAGTAACATGATAATTTGATTTAATATACATTGCAACCCCACCCCCTTTACTTTTACAATCAGTACGAAACACTTTATACCCCTCTAATGCAATATCGTGGCTTGAGATTGATTTTTTAAGCCACGTCTCAGAAATAACCAAAATATCTGCTTTGGTCGTCTTGGCCCATATTTGTAATTGATCTAATTTAAGTGTACAATGCCAAGGCCTGATCTATTTGAAAAATCCAATGGAGTTGAAACAATTCCAACTTGGACCAGGATTTGGATTAATACCGGCCAGTAAAAGTAACAACATTATCAGATATCACTGCCTTAGATTTTTTAGTGAAGAATTACATTGTTCTTTACGAGAGTATGATGAAAAGATCTTAGGAATAAAAGTAAAGGTAAGTGAATTCTTTGTCCTTGTGTCCATTGGCACAGAATTACTAGCAGCCCGAAATATGAAAATATTATACGTACATTTTGTTGGTCGTGCATAAAAATTACGGCACAAAAAAGTAGCATCTTCATAATACCAGCGTTGAAGTGAAAATCGTGCAGACAAGCTCCAAAACAAGCTAGCTCAAACAGCTCCACAACCCCAACAAAGAGCAGACAGCCGAGGCGATATTGCAAGAAACACAGGCCCCGTCCACGGTCAAACAGCAGCCGGAGAGCTCAGGCAGGGCAAGAAAACACCACCAACCTCAACTTATATCCTCGCCGCCGCGATGATCTATGAGCTCCAGTTAGTTCAATATCCGTGAGTTCTCCAAGAAACAGCCGGGAGCTCTTCAAGGTTCAAGGCAACCGTGCCTAGTGTGAGTACACCCTAACAGTGAACATCTAAACATGAAGATGACATGACTCACCGTGTTTATTGATGGATTTCATGATGGAGGTAATCATGGCCACTCGACATGAAACATAAATAATTTTAATAGCACAGCCATTCAAAACGCGAGGGTCTACCATGTGATCTCATTTTGGGGCAGGAATTAATGTAAACGCAGGTATCGGATACCAGTTGCGTTTAAAGTAAATGTAAACACACTGGCCAAAAAAAAAATCGGATATGGTCAAAAGATCGGATCTGTGCATTAAGACTTGCAGTGTAAATGCAGCCTATATCAGATATATGGTGATGAGTAAGTTATATTTAGCAATATAAGCAAGGAATGATAGTAAATAGAGATTTAAAACAAAGTTATACAGAGTAACAGATGTAAACCACTCTGCAGCGAGGCAGACAGGAGCAATCGATCAGACCAGAGTGTGTGTGAGAGTGTGAGCAATTTAATCTATCCAAATGTCAAAAACTAAGAATACAGAAGAGATAGACAAAGCAGAACAAAGCAATCATATACAAAGCAGAACTAGATAAACACTGTCTTTTATTGACTTGCAGATGTGCAACAATACAGTCATTTACAAAATCATTTCACCAGAACACCACAAAAACACTTCAGTGCTGTGGTTTAGTATGAAGCATAAATGTCAGCCATAGGTAGAGTAAGACCTGGTTGTTTATACATGCAGAGAGTTCAATCAGTCTGTTATTTGGAGTCCGTACTGCTGAATATCTTGCAGTGCAGATAGGCGAGTTTCTCGGCATGGGAGCGTCGCAGCAAGGGAAACCATTCCCAGTGCGGCAGCTCTACGACTCTGTATCCGGCCAGCGTGAGTTGCCTCCGCTTTAGTGCATGGAAACCAAGAAGCTGCTGAGTCCTGTAGCAATACTGATTCCTATTAGTCACTTGAACAGCAAGTCTCTGAATAGATGGTTTGGAATCATCCAAGCGAGATGAGCGCTTCCCAGATTTGGTCAACGCCATCAGAAGATTGTCCGTCAAATCGACACCAACACTGAAAATGCTTTCTCTCACATGAACCGGTTCAACTTTGTGAAACGCTGGCTTTTGGACAAACTTGTTGGACGGCTTCTGGGAATTAGTTAGTTGAGCTAATAGGTCATCAGTTATGGATACTCCAGAGAGTGTTTGTTCCCAGTTTTGAGAGGGGAGATTTTGGAGACAAGCTCCGGAGGACACAGGAACAGGTCGGTCGTTTTGGTCTAAGTGCACTTCTAGGTCAATAGAGCGCAAATGCGGAAGTATCATGTGTTTGCGTACAAACATCTCTCCACCTAGAAGTTTCCGCAACACAGCTTCAGCCTCAATCACCTCAGGCTTCTGACAGATATCTGATTGAGCGAAATCCCAGAGTTGCTTAGTCACCTCTTCCCTCATTGCGTGACTAAGTCGTGGGACCGTCGACTCGGGTAACTCCAGGCCAACAGTTCCATCTAAGGTGAATAAGTCTTTCTTCAATTCGAGCTCCTGGGAATTACACGCCTTGTTGACGAACTCTGCACTTAAAGCCAAACTGAGCAAGTCTTGGGGAAACAGACCAGCAAAAGCAAGACCGAGCAGACCTGTCAGCAGATGCTCAGGGAATCGCTGAAACTCAAGTTGACGTTCTCGTAACATCTCAATGAGACAGGGATAAAGTTTGGGACATTGGTTGGGAAGAACTCTTAAATTTCCAAAGGCCCAAACCATCTTTGCAGCATCTTTACTCCTGCACCGACTGACCACATTGGGAAGTTGTTTGGCTACAGCCAGGAGAATGTGCTCATCCCGGTAGTGCAGAGCGGAGCAAGCCAAGACGACGTGCATGAGGCCTTGAACCTCCATCCGCGGAGCCCGTCGAGGCACCTCCGATCCCATGGCCTCCAACCACGGAAGATGGTCTAGATAGCTAAATCGCATAAGCTTCATCACATTGGCGATCCCGAAATCACTCATATCCTTGACTACAGCAAGCGACCTGTCCACAAGCCGGCGCGTTGCTCTTTCGGACAGGGTGATCTGTGATTTGAAGAGGCCTAAGCAAATGGCGCCCAGTTCTTCAGGCTTCAACTGCTCTAAATGACGCATAAGTAACGACTCAACGGGTTGAACGAGGGTATCCGGACATCTCCTTCCTTCTCCAATGATGTACAAGAGCTGAACCAGCTCTGGAAGACCCAGCTGGTTGAAGTTTCGAATCACGTTGTCAAAGAGTCTCTCGAGGTATCGAGGAACAGATCGACCGAGGCGTCGCCACAAGTCGGCGGTGAGCAGCAACTGGTGAAGCTCCATTTCACTTGCTCTCTGGCAGAACTCAGTTTCAAACAATCCCAGTATGCTATGGGATTGAGGCAATCCCAAATTCACAAAGGTCCTCATCGCGTCTAATAACTGTGGCAGCGTGAAGTTTGGCAGGATCTCAGCGCTGTACCGCAGGAGCGCGTTGAACCGTGCGTCTCTCTTTACAACCGCGATGTGTTCATGGGGAATCTGGCTGAGTTTGCACAAGAAACTAGTTGCATCTGAAGGTTCCATGTTGCTTTTTAGGACCGTGACTTTTTCAAGGACTAGCAAGGCTTCGTTGAGGTCTAAAGTGGACGAGCGTTGAGAGATGTCATGCGCCATGTTGCGGTATTCAGGTCGACATCTCTGAAAGGCTCGTGGGTCACCACTGACACGTGGCTTTTTGGTGGCTCTTTTGACTGATTCAGCTCTGTTTATCAGCATATTCTTGGTGCTGGAGAGCCGTCGCGAGGAGCTAATATGGAATGGGTTGCACTGGTGGAAAGTTGTGTTTAAGGGCACACTATAGGACAATCCTTTAGTTTCTAAGTGGCCAGTGGTAGAGGATTGTGCCGTCGGTGTCTGGTAGTAAGCCGTGGGCTTGTACACCAGTGTGATTTCCGTTTCTTCTTCTTCTTTCTTTTTCTCTCCATTTTCTAATTTTGATGACAAATGTTGGGCTCTAAAGATGGAGACGCACTTTACGTGGGCATAAAGACGACGCTTTGCCACATGATGTAACAGCACCGTTGCAGACATCAACAGCAGACACTGGAAAAGATCGTAAAAAAGAGATTTATGTTTTAAATTTGAAGTTTTGAAAGTTATATAAAAGTTTGAAATTCAAGGTAAGAATGACTGTGTTAAATCATTAAGGTCGGCATGAAATGGAAATGGATCATTCCCTATTTTCTACCTGATGTGATGTTAAGTCACCATGAAATCAAAACTGACGATTCTTATTTTTTATATGGAATATTGTAGTGTTTATTATAAATGATTTATTGGTGCACATCATTGTTTTAAATTCATGTGGCTTGTAATCTTGAATCAGAAAATAAAACAAAAATAGCATAACCAGAAATAAACAGAAATAGCAAACCACAATCATCCGATCAATTCCCCATGGACAAAATAAAGCTCCGCCCTACATTTATTCTTGTTCCAGAAGCGGATGTGTCACAATAGGGAAGAAAAGTCAACTAGAGCATCTTTCATTTCATGTCAACTTTAAAGTAATAATAAAGAAAAGTGTCCAAAAGTGAAAAGTTAACATCTTTACCCGTTATTCTAATACTATTACAATTTTAAAAGCATATACTGTATTTGTTCATCTTTGTTAATGATAGTTAATAAAAATACAGCTGTTCATACTGTTCATGTTAGGTTACAGTGCATTAAATAATGTTAACAAATACAACTTTGGATTTTAATAATGTGTTGAAATTAACAAAATTATTGAATGCTGTAGAAATGCATTCATTATTAGTTAACGTAGTTAACTAATGTTAACTATTGAACCTTATTTGTAATGTTAGCGAATTTGTTTAGATTAGCAGTCTGATAAACTCATTTTACAAGTATAATAAACAAAAATGACTGAGATGAGTATTTACATTTTTTTCTCCTTATTTTTTATTGGTTGTTTAATATTTTTTTCTTATGAAAACACTGCACTGGAAGTACCTATTTTAAACTGACAAAGTCTTGATTTGTCTATATATATATATATATATATATATATAGAGAGAGAGAGAGAGAGAGAGAGAGAGAGAGAGAGAGAGATGGTTTAATCAAACTTGTATGGTCATTAAAAACTTTTGGCTGCAGATTATGAAGGCGTATTAATTAAAAAAAAAATAATGAGCACGGATACATAATTTATAATAAACACTGCAATATTCCATTAAAAATAAGAATCAGTCGTTGTTCATTTTGTGGCGATTTTACATTTGGGTCTGTGAATACTTTTACAAGACTTAAAATATAAGGAAAAAATGCTATTTTTTGTCACTTTTGAGATTAGCATTTACTATCAATAGCATTCACGATCATTTAAAGGAAAAGATCAAAATTTCCATTTTGGAACAAAGCTTTATCCATTAATATTAGTTATAATGTAACGTTAGTGTAAAAACTGAAGTATAAACAGAGCAAAAAACCGTGACAAACAAATTTATTTCGTTTCGTCAAACAAGAATTGATCCCCAGTTGTTACAACTAAAATTCACATGAAATTTCGCGAAAATAAAGGCTTTTTGTGATTGCTGTTTTTAAAAACGCAAATCAAATGTGAGATAACTAAAGATTTATATGTCCGTGTGGCGAAACGTCTTTACTCAATCATAAATTACTGCACGTCCTTGACAGCAGCGAAACTCATTCAGTCACATTCATCTGTTAAATAACACACTGAACACAACACATACTGAGCGCAAATGACTGTAAAAATGATAAACGTACCTTCAGTCTTCAAGTAGAGTAGTTATCTCATGAGAATACATCGCAGAAACACTCACTTTTGTGCTCAATTCACATTCACAGCATGTGTTTGTGTGGTAAAGGCAGATGTCATGCACGGTACGGAGGCTCGTAGGAGACAAAAATGAAACGCAAAATCGCATAATAAAAGTATGTCCGAATACACAGTACTCATAAAGAGTAGGCAAAAGTGTTTGGATAATAAGCAGTATTTAAGAAACATTCTTATTATATATATATATATATATATATATATATATATATATATATATATATATATATATATATATATATATATATATATATATATATATAAAATCTGTAATTATATAAATGTACATATATATAAACTTTTGTTATGTGTTTAATCGATTTGACAGCACTTATAAATAAATAATATATATATATATATATATATATATATATATATATATATATTACACACTGCCCTTCAAAAGTTTGGAAACACCCCTGGCAAAAATCCTTATTTTTTGGTGCAAATACATTACAGTAACTTGACATTATCATTGAAGACCAGCCATAATAAGTTTCATTTTGATTACATAATAATGGCAATATATACATGTCAAAGTCAGACATGCCCCTTTGGCAGCTGTGATGCTCGTTACTGGTTTAAACTTGGCCCAGGTTTGTAAAAGATTTTTGGGTCAGCACACCTTAATAGCGTCAACAATTGATTGCTGGATATTTTGATGAATCGAAATTTAAGTTTTTTAAACTGTTTATGTAATAAAATATGTTTTCGTAGTTTGTGTTGTCCCTTATCAGTGCAAAATTATCACAAATTAAAAAGGATTCATGCCAATATTGTCCAAAACCCCACTTTTCTAGGGCGTTTCCAAACTTTTCAAGGGCAGTGTATATACATACATATATACATGTACATATATGTGTGTGTGTGTGTATACATTTATTGATTTATGGCAGAAACCATTGTAAATATTTAGTCAAAAAGAAGAAAAGAAGTCTCGAAGAGACACTGTTATCTTTTTCTTATTCACATCTTTATTATTTAAATTAATATTTGCTAAGATATGCTTTTCCGAGCAAATTCTGGAGGAAAAAAGGAAAAAAAAAAGAAAAAAAGAAAGAAAGAAATGAAATGTTTACAAAAAAACTTCGCACTCATACATCTCAAGAACTGATAGAGAAAGGGAAAAGACATCGGACTCTTGAATGTATGACTGTACTGTAATATAGTCGATCAAAGGTTTTAAGATTCATATATGTATATTATATTCCTATATTAATAGTTTGAAAAATAAAAGCTGACATGTCAGTCTCATTACTTCACAAAAGTATTCACACGCATTAGCTCGGTATATTTGGATAGAATAGTTCTGTACACATAAGGAACAGTGATATTTACATGCAGTCGACTGTCTTTGTCTCTACCAAGAACACAGCAGGACACAACAGAAGCACATAGCAGCAAATGTGGCCAAAGACAGCAGAGGTGTGGCGTCCATCTAAAGCTTTGTCCGGTACGTTTCTCCTAACACCTAGTGTCATAAAGCTGCGTGGATCTGGGATGATTATCTCAAACATGGCGTCACTTTACTAGTGATGATAGAAAAAAAGAGGCACGAGCATTGGGAAAAGCACTGGGAGAGACACTTCACTTCCGTCTTTCTATTGCATTTCTATAGCGATACGTTGAGGGAAATATATAACTTTAGGAAATTGTTTGTGCTTGTTTCTGCTCCGATTCGCTTCATTCCAGCACACACACACCAGATGAGTTTCATAGAGGGAATTTGGCGTGTTACTGCTGCGATATGATGTCAAAAATGTGGATATATTTAATAAATATCTGAGAACCAGCATGGCGTAAGTCAACGGTTTGGTTCAATGGGATCACTGTGACATTTACAGTTTTTTTTTAAATCGTTAGGACACATTTCTCAATAATGCTTAGGTCACTTTTTCAAAACTCTGAGTCTATGTGGGCTAAACTTGATCATTTATCATTGCTTTGGCACAAAATACATTCAATACCAGCTTCTTTCAAATTACATAAATTCTTTTCTTAAAGGATTAAATCACTTTCAAATAAATTTTCCTGATCATTTACTCACCCCCATGTCATCCAAGGTGTTCATGTCTTTCTTTCTTCAGTCGAAAAGAAATGAAGGTTTTTGATGAAAACATTCCAGGATTTTTCTCCATATAGTGGACTTCAATGGGCTCCAAACGGTCAAAGGTCAAAATTACAGTTTCAGTGCAGCTTCAAAGGGCTTTAAACGATACCAGACGAGGAATAAGAGTCTTATCTAGAGAAACCATCACTCATTTTCGAAAAAAAATACAACTGTATATGCTTTATAAACACAAATTATCGCCTTGCACATGCTTCCGCTTTCCGTACTCTTCAAAAAGCTTACGCTGTATGTCCTACGCCTTTCCTATTCTGCTTACGGAACGAACGCAGTGCCAGTTTCGTTTTTTCCGTAAGTAGAATAGGGAAGGCGTAGGACATACAGCGTAAGCTTTTTGAAGAATACGAAAGTGCGGTTTTGGCGGAAGCACTTGGAAGTCGATCATTTGTTTATATATAAAGCATATACATTTACATTTTCTTCGAAAATGACCGATCATTTCACTAGATAAAACCCTTATTCCTCGTCTGGTATCATTTAAAGCCCTTTGAAGCTGCACTGAAACTGACATTTGGACCTTCAACCGTTTGGAGTCCATTGAAGTCCACTATATGGAGAATAATCCTGGAATGTTTTCATCAAAAACCTTCATTTCTTTTCGACTGAAGAAAGAAAGACATGAACATCTTGGATGACATGGGGGTGAGTAAATTATCAGGAAAATTTAATTTTAAAGTGAACTAATCCTTTAAACAAAACCACCACCAAAACCCTACCTACAGGCCCAATCTGCACGTTTACATACTAAAAACGTAAGTTCAAAATTGAACGTAATACAAAATTGAATAAGACAGCAAAATGTGCTATATTTCTACAATAATACCATATTAAATAAATTCCGAATCTAAAAAACATCTAGCTGAACATCTACAGGCAGGGCATAAGATTAACACTCGCCAAGTGCCAATGCGAGTATATTAAACAGTGTCAATCACCAGTTGGCTCAGGGTTGCCAGGTTTTCACAACCAAACCCACCCAATTGCTACTCAAAACTAGCCTAATCACATTTTAGGGGAGTTCCTTTGGCATTCAGGGGGGTAAAATCAAATTTTTGGGTAAAATTTGCATTCCAGGGGCTAAATATCACCTTATTTGGGGTCGCTTCAACCTGTGGACATGAAAAACAACCCGTGGCAACTGTGTTAAAGTAGCCCAATTCCATGGGAAAACTGCAGACTTGGCAACACTGAGTTGGCCAGTAGCATTTTTATGAATTATAAGGGCTTTTTCACACAGGACGCATCTTTGCGTCTAAAATCGCGCTAGTAGGGGGTGCTCAGAAATGATTTTTAAAAAAAAGCTAGGGTCTCGAGACGCGCTTTTGAGACGTGATGCAATAACGGTAATAACGAACAAATAAAACAGTTGCCACGCTAACTTGCGACTGTAAAGAGAAGCTCGCAACGCTTGTCCCGCCTCCGAGTTCTTTTGATTGGTCCACTGTTTTGGAACTGACATTGATGAGCGGCGCTGCATGTAAAAGTTGAAATTCTTTTAACTTGACACAACATCTTTAAAACGCGGTGCTCATATGTGAGGCGCTGCAAAAGAAGCGAGCATAACAGTCATACACGTCCGTCTAGCGCGTTTACATAGAAAAACAATGGAAAAGTAGCGCATTGGAATAGAAAAACGCATTCTGTGTGAACGGCCCCTAACAATGCAATGTTGCGAGAACATGAACGTGAACGACGCTCTGGGCCAGCACCGCATCATCACGAAAGATTAAGCCTTGCCATTTTAAATATTAAAGTGCAAGAAGACGCGAAAGGGAACTCAATTTGTTACTCACATGCTGTGTGGGAAGTTTGTGCATAAGCTGAAGCACACACCCAGAACGCTGCGTCTCAGACAGCGTGCGAATACTGAATTAAGTTCTTTTTCACGTCGTCCTGCGCACGAACGGACAAATTCACACATAAACAATGTCTGTCTCGGCAAGTGTCCTAGTAAACAGTCAGTTACGGCTTAAGTGAACATAAACAGTAGAGAAAGACAATATGTGTAACAGTATATTGGATCCGTGCATTAGTCTTAAAGTGACAGCAGCCTAATATTTCTGCTGTCTGTGTTTTTAATGTTAATCAAACAAAGGATGAAGAAAAAATCAGTGACTGAATGACTTTTGTAACTTTAATAAGGATTAATCTGTTTAATTTATACAGTGAAGACTATCCAGTGTTATTTGATTACTTTATTCAATGTCTCTGACTAACTAACTACTGTTACTTGTCTTTAATAATGTTTTAAATTTATATTCGTTAGACTAGGTATGGCAAAAACGTTTTATGCCCTGCGTGCAGGTGTTCAGGCCTGTTCACACCAAGGACGATAACTATATAGTTCTAAAAATCCTTTTAAATATTAAAGAATAGCAAAGTCCACACCACAACTATAATAATAATGAGAAACGATATCGTTGGAATCACGATTTCTTCCAGCTGATGAACGATAAAAACATTCACAGCCAATCAGAATCCATCCATTTAAAGATGACAAAACTGAGACAAAACAGAATGATATCGTTCGCTGGTGTGATGCTAATATATATCGTTATAGTTATCGTTCTTGATGTGAACAGGCATTAAGTCTTTCAGTTTCATTAATGTTTATACAAAAGAGGAATAATTTTGTACTGTAATGTAAACATGGACCATGTCACATAAACTGCAGTGAATTCTAAACAGAAAAGTGTCAAAAAGAAAATGTACAAAAGAAAAAGTGTGTTCAGGTTATTATTTTATGAGTGACAAAGTGTGTTGGGTGAAACCTTTGCTAGTGTTATTTTGAGACGTGTATGAAGTGTTTTGGTAGTTTTAGTGCATTGTGGATGTGAAATGAACTGCTGTGCCGAGCTGAAAGCTGGTTAGGAGAACTGTGTGAAGAGTTTTGAAAACATAACCAAACTAAGTACTGATAAATGTGTCCTAGTGATTGTAAAAAGACTTTGTGACAAAAGGTGTTCTGTAAAATGCTACCACTACAAAAGCAAAACAACTTTCTCCCTCGTTAGAGCCTGTCGTCCATTAGTTATCTGGCCATGTTGGGAAAAGCATACAAACATACGACTTGTGCAATTTGTATACAAGAGAGCGCACTGCACTTTTGACTTGACTATCTATTTCTAGTGTGATAACAGAAGTAACTTCTCTTTCTTGATTTGGCGCCATTTTGGCACAAAATTGCTTTAAAGGTACACTATGTAAGTGGTTAAAAAACAAAACTGCATGCACTTTTTGCAGAAGAACATTGTTTTGGTTGTGCTTCATTTTATTACGTTTTATTATTTTGCCAGCAGACTCTCCTCTGTTCCTCTAGGAATATCGGGTCTCCTTTAGGACCCCGAGTGATCCCATGGGTTACCAATTAAATGCTTGTCAAATTTTTGATCACATTTCCAGTTCGTTCATCACACTGTAAATGCAAAGTCAAGTCAAGCACTTTGCATTGTGGGAAACAACACTGTGCAGTGTGCTCTGTTGCACAGAATACATTCTGCAGAAATAGTATGCGTAGTATGCTCTATCCAAGCTTCGCTCCTCAACTACCACACGACCGACACTTCAGTCTTGACAACCCATTCAAATATTCCACATGATTTCTGTGCACTGTGCACTTACTTCAAAACATTTAAATGATCACTTCAATCTACTGCATATTACATTTTTAAAGTCAAATATTCTAAATGATACTTTCAGCAAGTATACATTGACACATATTATATATGCTCTTTTTGGAAGAATGTAAAGTCAAATATAATCTGTTTTGATTGACCCACAGTTTTTGGCTCAGCCGCTGTCCGTCTGTCTAGCAGCTTCATAAACCAAACCTCATTCAGTAGCTGTTGCTCACAACACCCGAGTCCTCAGTTCAAAGCAGGACGGTCTGAGACCGAAGCGTCAAGTGCACTAACATATTGACTTGTTTTTTAATCTCAATCTCTCGTTCTATTTTACTCTACATTGCTCAAAACATAGAAAAGGGCAAAAACAACATTCAGGTGATACAGTACGTTCTGAGTTGAAATGAATACACGTCCTCCGCCACTGCTTTGGGCAATAGAGCAGGAGGGTTGAGCTCTCCTCTGTCCCGCACTCCAAACATACTGCATACAAGTACGCCATCGCGAATGCAAACAAGCTCGTCGCTTTCTGAAATGTGCCAAAATGCAATTCAAAACACATTGTTCAATGCATTGTGAGCATGTTAGCTATTTATATCTAGCTACACTACCATTCAAAAGTTTGGGGTCGGTACAATTTTTTAAAGACATTTTATTCTTTTATAAGGCTTTTTTTCAGCAAGGACGCATTAAATTGGTCAAAAGTGACCGTGGAGACATTTATAATGTTCTTGTTTCTAATAAATGCTGTTCTTTTGCAACTCTGCAACAAAGTATCATGGTTTCTACAAAAATAAACTTTAAAATATGTTTTCAACACAGCTAATAATCATAAATGTTTCTTGAGCAGCAAATCAGCATATTAGAATGATTTCTGAAAGATCATATGACACTGAAGGTGCTGAAAAATCAACTTTGATCACAAGAATAAATTACTTTTTAACATTTTACAAAAGAGAACAGTTATTTAAAATTAATGTCCTCCCCCATCATCAGTGGACACGCCCCCTACTGCTGATTGGCTCACTCTCTCCTCGCTCACTCTCTCCTCCCCATCATGAGTGGACACGCCCCCTACTGCTGATTGACTCACTCTCTCACCTCCCCCATCATGAGTGGACACGCCCCCTACTGCTGATTGGCTCACTCTCTCCTCACCCATCATGAGTGGACATGCCCCCTGCTGCTGATTGACTCACTCTCTCACCTCCCTCATCATGAGTGGACACGCCCCCTACTGCTGATTGGCTACTCTCTCCTGCCCATCATGAGTGACGCCCCCTGCTGCTGATTGGCTCACTCTCTCACCTCCCTCATCATGAGTGGACACGCCCCCTACTGCTGATTGACTCACTCTCTCACCTCCCTCATCATGAGTGGACACGCCCCCTACTGCTGATTGACTCACTCTCTCACCTCCCTCATCATGAGTGGACACGCCCCCTACTGCTGATTGGCTCACTCTCTCCTCGCCCATCATGAGTGGACACGCCCCCTGCTGCTGATTGACTCACTCTCTCACCTCCCTCATCATGACGCCCCCTGCTGTGGACTCACTCTCTCATACGCCCCCTACTGCTGATTGGCTCACTCTCTCCTCTCATGAGTGGACACGCCCCATACTCTGATTGACTCACTCTCTCACCTCCCCATCATGAGTGGACACCCCCTGCTGCTGATTGACTCACTCTCTCACCTCCCCCATGAGTGGACACGCCCCATACTGCTGATTGACTCACTCTCTCACCTCCCCCATCATGAGTGGACACACCCCCTGCTGCTGATTGACTCACTCTCTCACCTCCCTCATCATGAGTGGATACGCCCCCTACTGCTGATTGGCTCACTCTCTCCTCACCCATCATGAGTGGACACGCCCCATACTGCTGATTGACTCACTCTCTCACCTCCCCCATCATGAGTGGACACGCCCCCTACTGCTGATTGACTCCCTCTCTCACCTCCCCCATTATGAGTGGACACGCCCCCTACTGCTGATTGGCTCACTCTCTCCTCGCCCATCATGAGTGGACACGCCCCCTGCTGCTAATTGGCTTACTCTCTCCTCCCCAAAAATGAGTGGACACGCCCCCTACTGATTATTGGCTCACTCTCTCTCCTCCTCCATCATGAGTGGACACGCCCCCATATTGCTGATTGGCTCACTCTCTCTCCTCCCTCATCATGAGTGAATAAATTTACATTTTAACATATTTTACAAAAGAGAACAGCTATTTTACATTGTAATAATATTCCACAATTTTTACTGTATTTTTAATCAAATAAATGCAGCCTTGGTGAGATAAGAGACAATGCAAAATCTTACCAACCCCAAATTTTTTGAACGCTAGCATATCTGACTCATTAGTTATGCACATCTTTGTACTTGTGTAGAGTATGTTTCTGGCCTTCCAGTCCAATAAACAAACGGCATAAACACTCTCGAGACTGGCCCTAGGATTTGGTCCTAAAACGTGACGGTGTGTTGCATCTAAGCACCATGCGAGATCTCGTCTCGTAACTCTTGTTTTGATTGTTTGAATGCCGCAGAGCACAGAAGATGCTGATAACAAGGATATTCTTCGATATAAGATGGTGATTTATTAATAGCCTGAACCCTCACGCCAGTAAAAAGAGAGTCTGAATTGTTTACGCCTGTTCCCCCTTAAACCCCTGAGTGCTAAGTTTCCTCTCGGCTACTGACTTGCGGCCAGCTCATCTGCACTAACCAGCCCTCGACCAGCTGATAAGGCTCATAACTACCTGCCCTCAACCCAAACACCCGCCCTAGACAAGCAGGGCATCCTTGGACAGTCCTCGGAAGCGGTTTAGTTTTTGGATTGTACTGAATGCTATTGTAATCGGGGCTTTACGGGTTTTAGTCAGATCTCGGTCGACTCGATCCTCTCCAGCCGGGTCGGAACCGGCCACGGCGGGGCGAGTTGGTGCAGCTCCGGCAGCTTCTTCTCCTCCACCGGCGGGGTCGGAGAGGTGAGCGATATGGACACGGAAACGGGCGCTTCCGGCAAGGCCAGAGCCGGCGTGGACATCTGGGCTCCCATCTTGTCCACACGCTCCTCCAGCGCCTGGTTCTTCTGCAGCATCTCCACGTAGCTGAGCTGCAGCTGCGCCTGGTACTTCAGCACACGCTCTTTTTCGTCCTGCCAGGTTTGGCGCTCCTGGGCGAAAGTGAGCGCTTGTCGCTCACGCTGCTGCCGCTCCAGACGCAGCTCGCCCTGCAGACGTTCCAACTGCCGCCGCAGGTCACCCGACTCCTGCCACTGGACCTTGGAGTCGTCGCTCTGCAGCGTGAGCAGGCGATCGGGCGCCGGGAGGGCCGGGAGGGACGTGGGCGTCTCCGGAGGGGACAGAAGATGCTCTCGGCTCCGGGACGCCACCAGTTGCCCCATATCAGACAGGCTGGGCTCGCTGGCACGACTGGAGCTGCTGCTGAGTTCACTGAGGGCCTTTTTCAGACGTGTGACCTCCGTCTCAAATGCGCTTAGCTTGTCCCGCAGCACTGTGACCTGTAGAAAAGGTCAAATATACAGACAACATATCAAGTAGGGCTGCATGATTTGGAGAAAATATCTATTTGTGATGTTTCTGATAAAAATAGCAATTCTGAGAATTTGAAATCAACCCAAACGCACCCCTCCCTTGATTGCTCCGCCCTCAAATGCACGAACACGCAAAGCAAGAGTAAAATGAACGACAAGGAAGAACAAAAAATGAACATACAGTACACAAGAGTATAGACAACCGACTTCAACCTCTGCGTCTGTCTCTCCGGCACTGGAAAGCTTTTCTAATATTAATGCAGGTCCTAAAGCTCTGGCCTGATCATAACCCTTCTGATTTTCCTCTGAGCTCTTCTCTTTTGTAATGTCTCTCGGCCATCTCTCTTTCTACAGTCTTTCTTCAAATCTCCCTCTTGCTCACTCTCTCTCCTTCCTTATCACGAATGGACACACCCCCTACTGCTGATTGGCTCACTGTCTCTCCTCCCCTATCACGAATGGACACACCCCCTACTGCTGACTGTCTCTCTCTCTCTCTCCTCCCCAATCATGAGTGGACACACTCTCTACTGCTGATTGGTCACTCTCTCTCCTCCCCTATCACGAATGGACACACCCCCTACTGCTGATTGGCTCACTCCCCCCCCAATGAGTGGACACACCCCCTACTGATGATTAGCTCACTCTCTCCTCCCCCATCACAAATGGACACACCCCTACTGATGATTAGCTCACTCTCTCTCCTCCCCCATCATGAGTGGACACACCCCCCTGCTGCTGATTGGCTCACTCCCCCCCCATGAGTGGACACACCCCCTACTGATGATTGGCTCACTCTCACCTCCCCATTCACGAATGGACACACCCCCTACTGCTGACTGTCTGTCTCTCTCTCTCCTCCCCATCATGAGTGGACACGCCCCCCCTGCTGCTGATTGGCTCACCCCCATGCCCCCCCAATGAGTGGACACACCCCCTACTGATGATTGGCTCACTCTCTCCTCCCCCATCACAAATGGACACACCCCCTACTGCTGATTGGCTCACTCTCTCCCCCAATAAATTGACACACCCCCTACTGCTGATTGGCTCACTCTCTCTCCTCCCCCATCATGAGAGGACACGCCCCATACTGCTGATTGGCTCACTCTAATTTTTTTAATATATTTTTTATTTTATTTTATTACTATTTTATAAATCAAAATTTTACACAAAATAAGAAATGTTACTATAGTAATATTTCACTGCAAAATAAAAAATCAAATATTTAAGAAAAATAATAATATAATAATATTCATAATAATTTGATTAACTGTAAAATTGCAATACTAATATTTAGTGTTAATAAAATTATTATATAATTTGTCTTAATTTTTAATTTTACAGTAAAATATTACAATAGTAATAGTTTCTATTTTGTTTCATTATTATTTAGTAATAATAATTATAGACATATTGACATATATTCACACAATTTTTGTCAGAATTTATAAATTCTTTTATCAACAAAAAAAAAAAAATTCCCCCCAAATCATGCAGCCCTACTAAAAACTGTAAAAACTGAGAAAACAGATTTATTATTTACTCATTTTCCCATCCTGACATTATTTAATTGTCTTTTCATGATCATGCTATAAAGAAGATCTGAATGATGTCACTTCCTGTGTCTCAATTTTATGGAACATTCCATTTAAAAAAATTAAAAAATTAATCAGCAACATTCAAGATGTGGTGCGCAGCTAAATATAATGATTTTGATCATTAAAAAAAGTAATAATTTTTGTCATACAATGAATTCAATCCAGCATTTAAATGTGTTAAATTTATGACATTGTATCGTGTTAATTGTCAGATACAGTCGAGAAGGTCATTCATTTTAAAGAATCATTCAATACTGAATCAGACTGAACTAGTCACAATGTTGCATCTGTTGCCTTTGCTGTCCAGTCTTTTTCTCACATCACATTCAGACTGCAGACTCGCATAAAACCATATCCTTCTCTATTCTCAAACCACATCTCAACCACTGACAGAGAAACACGGAGCCGCCGCGTCTGTACCTCTGCCAGCATGGTCTGCAGTTCGGCCTCGCAGCGCTCCAGCTCCAGGGTCTTGGTGCAGAAGGACTCTTTGAGGCTGATCTCGGCCTCCTCTCTCTCTCTCAGCTGACCGTTGAGATCTTTCAGCTGGCCTCGCAGTGCCACCATCTCTCCGGCGCGCTGCGTCACCTCGCCCTGACTCTCCCGCAGCTGCTGCTTCAGCAGAGAGATCTCGCCCGCCTTCTGACACACCTGCAGACAGACAAGTATATACTTCTGTGCTGTGTGAGCCGGGGCCGTTTCTGGGGGTTAGCGGCTAAAGACGCCCTGACCTGTGCTCTCCTGTTATTTACATCAAATGACTCAAAATAATTGTTTTTGCAAGCAAGCTAATGAAATTATACTCTAAACAAGAAACTAAAACTGCCAGTAGGTGGCGGTAAACATCTAAATGAGTAAGTCATCGAGTCATTGGTTTGAATATTTTACCTGACAATGACAAGAGACTGACTGACTGACTGACCTCCCACTTGGTCTCCTCCAGTCTGGGCAGGATATCGGCCTGCTCCTTCCTGAAGTCCAAGCACTTCTTCTCCAGCTCTTCTCTCTGGGCGAGCAGCAGCGTCATCTCGTCCTGCAGCCGGCGTTTGTCCTGCTGCAGGCGGCTGATCTGGGCCTGCAGGGCCTGCTGGGAGCGCTGGGCCCGTCGGGTCACCTGCTGCAGCCGCCCGGCATAGTTCTGCCTTAGATCCTCCATTTCGCGCTCCCACACGCGCTGCTTCTCCTCGAACACCTGCACGATGGCGGCCTCGCTCTGGTCCAGGTTACGTCGCATGTGAATCACCTGTGAGGAGGGCGGGACGGCCGAAACACACCAAAACACAGTCTTCACACGTGATTTCAGGCATTGCTGCATTCTCAAGTGTCGTGTCAGATATTGCAATTCATAATAATAACCATAAAAATAGCTGTTTTATTAATAATCAAACAATATTTCCCTGCTAAACAAAAGGACATTTCCAGGTGAAAATGTTCCATTCATGATTAGTAGGGGTGTGACGAGACCAGTATCTCACGAGACGAGACGAGACTCGAGATTGAGTTCACGAGACGAGACAAGATGGCGAAATACATGACTAGAAAAAATATTCTGCAGGTGTATTTGAAATGTTTTAACTAATCATTTTGTAATGAATGTCATTTCAGTTCTACTTTCTGAGACTGAATTATCATATGCAGTAAAAGACAACAATACTCAAGCACTGTAAAAGGTTTTGCCACTAACTCAACTGACTGACTTCTCTTCTATATGATTTCAGTCTCTTCAGACCTTACTGTACATGATTTATGAGCTTCTACAACCTTTGACCTCCTAACTGAACTCCTCTCCACAAACTGATCACAGAAATAAAAACAGTATAAATAAAAATGGTAACACTTTACAATAAGGTCTCATTTATTAACATTAATGTATTAACCAACATCAACTAACAACAAGCAATATATTTGCTACAGTATTTATTAATCTTTGTTTGTTAGTTGATAAAAATAGTCATTCATTGTTAGTTCATGATAGTTCACAGTGCATTAACTAATGTTAACAAATGAAACCTTATTGTTTGTACTAGTAAATAATAAGAGAAAACTGTTATTCATTTTTATGGTAACACTTTACAATAAGTGCAACCATAATCGCACTCTCTCAATATTCAAAGATCTAATAAGACCAAATTTTTCTTTGATACAGAGCTAGGAGATGGTTACAACTACACTGCCCAGCCTAAAATAGGTTTCATATTGAGAGATATCTGCATTCATCGGGGAGCCGCTTTCAAATGCGGGGTATTGAAATCACGTTTGAATGCGCGCGCGCGTTTACTTTCACTTTCAACGGTCGCGCGTACTCTGTAAATATGGTTATCCAACTGAATTAAATGTTTTTTTTATTTTATTTAAATACAAAGCAAAACGACAGTGGAGGCATAATGTAAACGTAGCGGTGGCATATTCTTTCCTAATCATCCTAACACTCTGTCATGGCAACATCACGAGACAACTTTTCGCCTCGACGAGAAATCTCGTCACAGTTTAGTCTCGCGAGATCTCGTGCCACGAGATCTCGTCACACCCCTAATGATTAGTGAAACTTACTTTGACTTACTTTTACACTTTTTGTTTTGGAGCAGGTCTGGTATGAACGCAATTCAAAAGTCATATGCAATGAAGAGATAAAACATATTCATATTCTTTTTTTTAATGAATAATATTAAATAAAAAAAACAATGGGGTATGCAAAATAATATAAAATAAATAATCAAATGGTGTATACAAATTCAATAAATAATAAATACATAAATAAATAAAAATATCCAATGGAGTATACAAATTAAATAAATAAAATAATTAAATAAAATATCCAATGGTGTATGATGCAAAAAAATAAGAAAGTAAATAAATAAGTAAATAAAATTTCCAATGGTGTATCCAAAATTAAAGAAAATAAATAAATAAATAAATAAATAAGTATATAAAATATCCAATGTGTATGTAAAATTAAATACATCAATCAATTTAATTAAATATCCAATGGTGTATGCAAAATTAAAGAAAGGAAATAAAAAAAAAAAATCCAATGGTTTATGCAAATTAAATAAATAAATACATAAATAAATAAAAAAAATCTAATGGAGTATACAAATTAAATAAATTAAATAATTAAATAAAATATACAATGTTGTATGCAAAAAATTAAGAAGAAAAAATAAATAAGTAAATAAAATTTCCAATGGCGTATAAAAAAAAATAAATTACACAAAATATCCAATGGTGTATGCAAAATGATAATAAATAAATAAATGAATAGCGAATGGTGTATACAAATTAAATAAAATAAATAAACAAATAAAATATCCAATGGTGTATGCAAAATTAAAGAAAGAAAATAAGCAAATTAAATATCCACTGGTGTATACAAAAAATTAAAGAAAATAAATAAATAAATGAATAAATAAGTAAATAAAATATCCAATGTGTATGTAAAATTAAATACATAAATCAATTCAATTAAATATCCAATGATGTATGCAAAATTAAAGAAAGAAAATAAATTAAAAAATAGCCGATGGTTTATGCAAATTAAATAAATAAAATATCTAATGGTGTATGCACAATTAAAAATAAATAAATCAATCAATAAAAAAATTAAATTCTAAAGGTGCATGTAAAATTAAAGAAAAGCAAACACTATCTTCCAATTCTAACATTAAAATTTCAAGTTTTGTAATCTTGATTTTTGTCATTGATTATAAACAGTTTCTAGTGGTGACAAAAGCATTTTAAAAACAGCAAGTATATAAATAAGTTTTGGCATACTTTCATTCAAAGCAACTTTAAATAAAGAGTAAATTGAATTTAGCCTCAATGCAAATTGTACCATGGTTCAGAACAACACAACACTGTTGACTAATAATCATATCATGCTAATATATTGACAAAATTCTGTCACCTTACTTACTTCTTGTTCTCTCTCCCACAGACGGTCCTCCAGGTCCTGAATAACATCGTCGGAGGACGGGGACGGTCGCAGGGGCGCGGGAGCGTCGCTCAGGTGACTGAGGCGCTGGTACGAGGACGAACTCTTGCCTGAGGAGGAGCGGCCGCTGTCGGAGGCGCTGAGGCCGTTCTGGTAGCCCGGCTTGTCCAGCTTGTCCAGGGCGACGGTGCCCAGCCGGTTGATGTGGCTGGTGGAGGCACTGAGGGGTCCGAGCGCGGGAGGCGGCCCGTAGCTTGAGCCCGTGTAGGTGGGCAGGCTGGTCAGAGAGTTCCTCCCGGAGTCCGACAGACTGCCCTGCCCGGCCCGGCCCGCGCCTGCGTGTGTCCCTCTGCTGCCGGGACTGTCCTGGTCCCACTGTGGCCCGGACGTGTTCGGACCCCCCTTGTCACCTCCGCTGCCACCGCCGCCGCCACCGCCCGGACCCGCGGCTGTTCCTGAGCTGGTCTGAAGCGGACACACCAGGTTCTGCATGGAGTGAAAGCTCTTGGGCACCACGGGTTTGAAGGCTGACGGACGCACCAGAGAGTCGTTGGTCTAGAGAGACAAACCACAGAAACGCAACATGTAATACACAATTAACATTTTAGTATTATTTATATTATGTTTACACTGCCAAAAATGATTCTTCCTCAGTATTTTTGTCTCGTTGTCCAGCACAAATATCTCAATTTTCTTAAAGGAGACCTATAATGCCCCTGTCATATCAGTCTCTGGTGTCTCCAGAATGTGTCTGTGAAGTTTCAGCTCAAAATCCCCCACAGATCATTTATTATAGCTTGTCAAATTTGCCCCTATTTGGGTGTGAGCAAAAACACGCCGCTTTTGTGTGTGTCCCTTTAAATGCAAATGAGCTCCGCTTTCCAGAAGAGGACGGAGCTTTAACAGCTCAACAACAACAAAGCTGGAGAATCTCACGCAGCCAAAATGACGAAAGTGTTCAGCCTTACATTGTTCAAACCGGAGTCGACACTGATGGAGAGACTCAGGAAGAAGTTACAACTTTTAGACGTTTCTGAATGGTTAGTGGATAAATTGATGTAGTTGCTGTGGAGTTGATTCAACTCATCCACTAGCATGTGCCGTCATGTTCATCTTTTGTGTTGAATTGAGCCTCGTTTGTGAAGCAGTCCGGCGTAAAATGACGGCATGACAACAACACTCTACTACAACAACTCTTCCTCTTCTCTAAAGCAGCCCAACATGACCCCGCCCCCTTTGTTGAGTGTTCTCGGGGGCGGGGTTTATGTAAATTTTGTGGTTTGTGATGTCACCAACCCGGAAAGAACTTCGTTGTAGTCCCTACCAGCCTTAAAAAGTGATTTCTGTAAAAGAAAATATCTCCCTCTGCATTGAACTTTGAGTGTCGTAACTTTGCAGATGTTGTTTATGCTCAAACAGCAACAATACACACTAACTAAAGTTAAAAAAGTCAAATCACAATCAACCACCCCTTTAAAGGAAACAACATTATAGAAACTTTAAAAGTAAGAAGCGTGCGTGTACCTGTGCATGCTCGAGTTTTCCAGAGACGGGCAGGATGTTGGGCGGGTTGTGATTATCGGGTTTGGCTTTGCTCTTGTCCTTGTGCTGCGGCGGAGCTTGATGGCTGCCGTTCTTGTCGTTATTCAGCACGATGTTGTTCCCGCACAAGTCCAGACTCTCTCCGCGCCGGTGTCCCTCCCTCCGCGCCCCGTTGGCGAACACCGCGTTGGTCACCAGCCTCTCGCCGTTGACCGTCTGCTGCCGGTTGCTGTTGTGCGGCGCGGCGTGATTGCGAGCGTAATCCCTCTCGTCGGCCGAGACGCCCTTGGTCTTGGTGCTCGGGCCGGGGATGCGGTCGGCGCTGAAGCTGCGGTCGTCCAGGCGGCGGCGGGCTGTGGCAGGAGGCGGTGCGGCCGCCAGGGGGCCGTTAGGGGTGGTGCGGGTGCCCACGCTGCGCATCGTGATGGGCCGCTGACTGGAGGCCCCGCTCCCTACGCTGCCCATGCCAGGAGCCTCGAGCGCTTCACTCCGCCGCCCACAGCGCCAGCACACAGGGGCATGAAGGGGAAGTGAGCCGGGTCACACACACACACACTGCAACACAACAGACCAGCAGACATTACCATTTACATGCGCGGACCCCCCAATGTGAGGGCTGGTAAGATTTTTGAAAGAAGTCTCTTCTGCTCACCAAAGCGACATTGGAAATTATTTTGTTTACATTATTATGTTCACTTTATTACTGTAATATTTTAAATGTATTATTATTTATTTAATTTTCTTAAAATCAATTTATGTGTTATTTATTTTACTCAAATTATTTATTCATTCATTTAGTTTTATCTTATGTTTATCTTGTATTTATTTGAAAGACTTTAGACTTTTCCACAGTTTGAAAATCCCTGAACTGAAGGACGCAATATAAGTGGCTTCATTCACAATATTACTTTTTTTAAAAGTGTAATATACTACATTTCAATTGCAATATAATAATTGAAATATTTAGTGCAAAATGTTGCACATCTTGTATGAATTAGCACATTGCTAACATGTTTTAACATGTTAACATGATTTAACACATTGCTAGCATGTTTATAGCATGAATTAGCATATTGTTTGCATGTTTTAGCATGTTGTTAACATTTTTCTAACATGATTAAACACATTGCTTCTATGTTTCTAACATTAATTTGCACATTGCTAGCATGTATTAGCACGTTGCTAGCATTATTTAACATGAGATATATAGGTAGATAGATTGATTGATAAGATTTTTTAAGATGTTTACGTTTTAACACATTGCTAGCATTTTTCTAACATGAATTAACACATTGCTAGCATGATTTGCCATGATAGATAGATAGATAAGATTTTTTAATGTTTAAGATAAG
Source organism: Megalobrama amblycephala (assembly GCF_018812025.1). Classification (NCBI taxonomy): domain Eukaryota; kingdom Metazoa; phylum Chordata; class Actinopteri; order Cypriniformes; family Xenocyprididae; genus Megalobrama; species Megalobrama amblycephala. Next base: position 1,300,744 of record NC_063047.1, read on the forward strand.
ATTTTTTTTATGTTTTAACCCACTGTTAACATTGCTAGCATGTTTCTAACATGAATTAGCATATCGTTAGCATGTTTTAACATATTGTTAGCATTTTTCTAACATGAATTACCACATTACTAGCATTTTTCTAGTATGAATTAGCATATTGCTACCATGTTGTAACATGTTGATAACATGATTTAACACATTGGTAACGTGCTTTAGCATGTTTCTAACATGAATTAACACATTGCTAGCATTTATTAGCACGTTGCTAGCATTATTTAACATGTTTGCTAGCATGAATTAACACACTGCTAGCATGTTTTAACATGTCTGCTAACATTTTTCTAACATGAATTAACACATTTCTAGCATGTTTGTAACATGCATTAGCATATTGTTAGCATGTTTGCTAGCATGATTTACCATGATAGATAGATAGATAGATAGATAGATAGATAGATAGATAGATAGATAGATAGATAGATAGGATTTTTAAGATGTTAATGTTTTAACCCACTGTTAGCATTATTTAACACATTGCTAGCATGCTTCTAACATAAATTAGCACATTGCTATCATGTTTTAACATGTTGTTAACATTATTTAGCATTTTGCTAGCATGTTACTAGCATTCCTTAGCATATTGTTAGCATGTTTCAGCATGCTGCTAGCATGATTTACCATGATAGATAGATAGATAGATAGATAGATAGATAGATAGATAGATAACATGATTTAACACACTTCTAACATGTTTTAACATGTTGCTAGCATTTTTCTAACATGTTTTAGCACATTGCTTGTATGTTTCTAACATGAATTAACATATTGCTATCATGTTGTAGCATGTTGCTAACATAATTTAACACATTGATAACATGCTTTAGCAAGTTGCTAGCATTATTTAACATGTTTGCTAGCATGTTTATAGCATGAATTACCACATTGCTAGCATGTTTCTAGTATGCATTAGCATATTGCTAACATGTTTCTAGTAAACATTAGCATATTGTTAGCATGTTTTAAGCATGTTGCTAGCATAATTTACCATGATAGATAGATAGATAGATAGATAGATAGATAGATAGATAGATAGATAGATAAGATTTTTAACATGTTAATGGTTTAACCCACTGTTAGCATGATTTAGCACATTGCTAGCATGTTTTATCATTTTGTTTTAGCTGAAAGCTCTAGGAGGAGATGCATTTAGAAACTGTAGTCTCAGAAGAAGAAAAAGAGTAGTAGTTCTCACAGTTCAAGCCAAAGGAAATATAGGTGTAAATAAAGGACATACGTGCGTCCCTTGAGAATTAAATTCATTCTTCCTCCTCATGTTTAACGTTTATCAGACCTCTCAAAAACACGACTGCAAGTTCTCATGCCAAGAAATGAAAGAAAAAGCCTTTAAAGAAGAGCTTCTCCAGGTGAGTCTCGTGAAGCGCATGTAAACATCAACACGGATCTGTTTTAGTGAAACTGCACTCTGATTAAGATGATATCTGGGGTTAAACATTAATCCATCTGACCTGATTCTAATGTGTGATTGTGTTTCTTAATCCAGCAAACCTAGAAGCGTTTACTTTCATCCAAAAACCATAATTTACTCGCCCTCAAGTTGTTCCAATCCTGTATGAATTATTTCGATATTTTGAAGAATGTCGGGAACCAAACCCTGACTTTGACATAGTATTTTATTTTCCATACTATGGAAGTCAATGGGGTCCATCAAGTGTTTGTGCTACAAACATATCTTCTTTTGTGTTCAGCAGAAGAAAGAAACTCATACAGGTTTGGAACAACTTGAGGGAGACTAAATGACAGAATATTCATTTTTTCGATCCCTTTAATGTGATACATCTGTTCTTTAAATGACAGATAATAAAGTAAATGTAAATGTAAAGAAAAAATCACAGTAAAATTTTCAATTCTGGTCTTGGAAACTTTCATTTGTGAAAATAAATTGCATACGTATCCATTTTGGGTTTTTTCTGCAATTTGTGTGATATTTATGTCAATCAAACTGAACGTGCATCATGCTTGATTTGCTCTTAGTCTTGGAGCGTGAAGAGTCTAGAGCTATAAAATTGAATTTGAAACAACTCAGATCATTTGATGAGAAATGTTTGATATCCCTAACGTTTGATACCATCATTTTACTTCTTTGCAAGAGTAAAATTATGGAAGCCTTTTTCCGCCACTAAATAAAAAAGTAACTGCGACTTTTGTCACTCAAAATTCTTACTTTATATCACTCAATTCTGACTTTCTCACACAAGTCTGACTTTATAACTCGCAATTCTGACTTTATCTCGCAATTCTGACTTTATCACGTAAGTCTGACTTTATAACTCGTAATTCTGACTTTATCTCGCAATTCTGACTTTTTCACGCAAGTCTGACTTTATAACTCGCAATTCTGACTATCACACAAGTCTGACTTTATAACTCACAATTCTGACTTTATAACTCGCAATTCTGACTTTTTCACGCAAGTCTGACGTTATAACTCACAATTCTGACTTTATCACGCAAGTCTGACTTTATATCTCACAATTCTGACTTTATATCACGCAATTCTGACTTTATAACTCGCAATTCTGACTTTATATGATACAATTCTGACTTTATATCTCGCAATTCTGACTTTATCACACAATTCTGACTTTATAACTCGCAATTCTGACTTTATATCACGCAATTCTGACTTTATAACTCGCAATTCTGACTTTATATCACGCAATTCTGACTTTATGTCACGCAATTCTGACTTTATATCTCGCAATTCTGGCTTTATATCTCGCAATTCTGACTTTATATCACACAATTCTGACTTTATATCTCGCAATTCTGACTTTATATCTCGCAATTCTGGCTTTATATCTCGCAATTCTGACTTTATATGACACAATTCTGACTTTATATCTCGCAATTCTGGCTTTATATCTCGCAATTCTGGCTTTATATCTCGCAATTCTGACTTTATATGATACAATTCTGACTTTATATCTCGCAATTCTGACTTTATCACACAATTCTGACTTTATAACTCGCAATTCTGACTTTATATCACGCAATTCTGACTTTATATAACTCGCAATTCTGACTTATATATGACACAATTCTGACTTTATATCTCGCAATTCTGACTTTATATATCTCGCAATTCTGACTTTATATCACGCAATTCTGACTTTATATCACGCAATTCTGACTTTATAACTCACAATTCTGACTTTATAACTCGCAATTCTGACTTTTTCACGCAAGTCTGACGTTATAACTCACAATTCTGACTTTTTCACGCAAGTCTGACGTTATAACTCACAATTCTGACTTTATATCACGCAATTCTGACTTTATATCTCACAATTCTGACTTTATATCACGCAATTCTGACTTTATAACTCGCAATTCTGACTTTATATGATACAATTCTGACTTTATATCTCGCAATTCTGACTTTATCACACAATTCTGACTTTATATCACGCAATTCTGACTTTATAACTTGCAATTCTGACTTTATATCACACAATTCTGACTTTATATCACACGCAATTCTGACTTTATATCTCGCAATTCTGCTTTATATCTCGCTTTATAATCTCGCAATTCTGACTTTATATCTCGCAATTCTGACTTTATAACTCGTAATTCTGACTTTATATCACACAATTCTGACTTTATATCTCGACTTTATATCACACAATTCTGACTTTATAACTCGCAATTCTGACTTTATATCACACAATTCTGACTTTATATCACACAATTCTGACTTTATATGACTCGCAATTCTGACTTTATAACTCGCAATTCTGACTTTATCACACAATTCTGACTTTATATCACACAATTCTGACTTTATATCTCGCAATTCTGACTTTATAACTCGCAATTCTGACTTTATATCTCGCAATTCTGACTTTATATCTCGCAATTCTGGCTTTATATCACACAATTCTGACTTTATACTCGTAATTCTGACTTTATATCTCGCAATTCTGACTTTATAACTCGCAATTCTGACTTTATATCACACAATTCTGACTTTATATCACACAATTCTGACTTTATATCACACAATTCTGACTTTATATCTCGCAATTCTGACTTTATATCTCGCAATTCTGACTTTATCACACAATTCTGACTTTATATCACACAATTCTGACTTTATATCTCGCAATTCTGACTTTATAACTCGCAATTCTGATTTTATATCTCGCAATTTTGACTTTATATCTCGCAATTCTGGCTTTATATCACACAATTCTGACTTTATCACACAATTCTGACTTTATATCTCGCAATTCTGACTTTATAACTCGCAATTCTGACTTTATATCACGCAATTCTGACTTTATATCACGCAATTCTGACTTTATAACTCGTAATTGTGACTTTATATCACGCAATTCTGACTTTATATCACGCAATTCTGGCTTTATATCTCGCAATTTTGACTTTATATCTCGCAATTCTGACTTTATAACTCGCAATTCTGACTTTATATCTCGCAATTCTGACTTTATCACGCAAGTCTGACTTTATAACTCACAATTCTGACTTTTTCACGCAAGTCTGACGTTATAACTCGCAATTCTGACTTTATATCTCACAATTCTGACTTTATATCACGCAATTCTGACTTTATAATCTCGCAATTCTGACTTTATGTCTCGCAATTCTGACTTTATAACTAGTAATTCTGACTTTATATCATGCAATTCTGACTTTATATCACACAATTCTGACTTTATATCTCGCAATTCTGACTTTATATGACACAATTCTGACTTTATATCACGCAATTCCGACTTTATAACTCGCAATTCTGAGAAAAAAAAGTCAGAACTGTGAGATAAAAAGTAGCAATTACCTTTTTTTATTTCATGGCAGAAACAAGCTTCCATATAAAATAGTGTCGCAGGCAATAAACAGTGTAAGAATACAGCAACATTCAACATTAAAAATAACTGCCCAGTTACTCTCATGCACATGACAGTACAGTAATGGAATCATATATGGATATTATACCATAGTAGGCTATTCACACAACCCTACAAAAGGCACTTGGAAGAATACCATAGTTGCATGTCCAACATTATTGTTTTTGTAAAGGCACACAATGTGCACATGCTGTACTATTTCATAAACTATCATAGCAATCGCATGGAGTCCTCCGTCAGCTGTAGCAGTGCAGTAGCATCACTGGTCCAGCAGAGCTTCCATTACTGGATCAGATCAGCACTGGCACGTGCCTCTACTACCCGCTCCGCCACAGTCACTCACTCACTGGCATTACATCATCGCTCACATGCTTCATACACATCTGAGTGCACTTAAATACTGTCATAATCATCCTGATACACTGTTCAATAATCACCGCATAAGCGCATCACTGCTTACTAAACACATAGGATGGGACAAATGCGTAAATGCGATGCGTAAATGTAAACATGCATCAGACACCGCAAAGAAAACACACACAAGATTGACAGTAAAAACAGGAGATGGAGGCCTGTACACAAACAGCCCTCGTGCTCAATAAAATACGCATCTTCACCTTTCGAAGCGGCTCGTGCAACCGGACATGATCTATTGACAAGCATCAGTGAACGGGCCTAGTGAAGCTACTAACCAGTTACCAACAGATGCACGGACGCATTCAGTAGTCTGCGCTTATCATAACATCATAAATCGCTGTATGCCTCCATTTAACGATGGATGCAGTGGCGCTACAGCAGCAGCATCAGCAGCAGCACAATGGAGATCCCGCGTTCACCTGACTAAACAGCATCGCTTTCCCTCTCTCACATTACATAATGCTCATGCAAAAATGATGCATCACTGCATCCGCATCCCTCCATAACAACAGCAGCATCCAGCGCGTGTCACTCCAGCGTCTCTCCATCACTCACACATACTCACTGTCTCACCGCGGATCCGTCCGTCCGTCTGTCCGTCCGTTCGGATGCTGCTCTGCCGTTGCGAACGCGATGCGATGCGATGCGCTGCCGCTGACGCCCGCGACGGAGATGAAGTGCGCGCGCGCAGAAAGGGAGCGAGCGAGCGAGCGAGCGGCGCGCATCAGCTGAGAGACACACCCACCTGCGCCCCGCCCCTTTTGGACGCGGGAAGACACGCCCCCTTCTTGCATATCATCAACCGATTTGTAACATCATAATATAACATCAAACTGGAGGGAGCGAGAGGGAACTTAATAAATAAATATTATTAGATTATAAATAAATTAGATTACTTAAAATAAATATTAAATATCAATTATTTTATCCCTTAAAACTCATCTTTGATCACCAAAATGGCATAGTTTAAGTTTTTTCCTGTGAAAAGAAAATTCTTCATGCCTTAAAATAGCTTGAATGTAAATCTTAAAGGGTTAGTTCACCCAAAAATGAAAATAATGTCATTAATTACTCACCCTCATGCCGTTTCACACCCGTAAGACCTTCGTTCATCTTCAGAACACAAATTAAGATATTTTTGATGAAATCCGATGGCTCATTGAGGCCTGAGCAGTGACATTTCCTCTCTCAAGATCCATTAATGTACTAAAAACATATTTAAATCAGTTCATGTGAGTACAGTGGTTCAATATTAATATTATAAAGCCACGAGAATATTTTTGGTGCGTCAAAAAAACAAAATAACGACTTATTTAGTGATGGACAATTTCAAAACACTGCTTCAGGAAGCTTCGGAGCGTTATGAATCTTTTGTGTCGAATCATGATTCGGATCGCGTGTCAAACTGCTGAAATCACGTGACTTTAGCGCTCCGAACCGCTGATTCGACACGCTGATTCATAACGCTCCGAAGCTTCCTGAAGCAGTGTTTTGAAATCGTCCATCACTAAATAAGTCGTTATTTTGTTTTTTTGACGCACCAAAAATATTCTCGTGGCTTTATAATATTAATATTGAACCACTGTACTCACATGAACTGATTTAAATATGTTTTTAGTACATTAATGGATCTTGAGAGAGGAATGTCATTGCTCAGGCCTCACTGAGCCATCGGATTTCATCAAAAATATCTTAATTTGTGTTCTGAAGATGAACGAAGGTCTTACGGGTGTGGAACGGTATGAGTAATTAATGACATTATTTTAATTTTTTTGTGAACTAACCCTTTAACCCTTGCCTCATTTAGTATACGTGGATCTATGAATATGCTAATTAGCTCCGCCTTCTAAGTATAAGCGCCAATCGCTGATTGATAAAGTCATTGCGTCACCGCAGCTGCTGTTAGAAGCTCCGGATCCCATAGAAACCTGAGACTCGTGCTTAGGACTGCACATGCACATTGGCTGGTCTAGCCTGAAAAATAATCTTTTTTAACGCTATTTGAGCATAAGAAACAACATTTACGGGACAGTGCGTGTCAGATTTTGTTGCCGATTTCAAATATGTCATTTAATTGTGAGTTCGTCAAGCAGTTTTTGAGTTTTCAGGATTCATTTAAATAGACAGGACTTGGTCTTGGACGCCCGAATAGCTGCCCGGAGGCGTTGCAAAATAGACTTCTAAATCTTAATGCCAAAACAGTTGAAATTGGCATTAAAATGTTTACCATATGTTAACGTTAGTAAATGCACTGTGAACGAACATCAATTGTATCTTAAATAACATTAAAAAAGATAAACAGAAAATATATTGCTCACGTTAGCTAATGTTAACAACTGCAGCGCTTTTCATTACTAAGATAAAGGAAATAAAGTGAGATGGTTGCATTGTTCCAAGATTTCCATTTATTCTATTTTTCAGGCATAAATAACATAATCAGAATGAATATTCCACTAACGGACATGATATATGCATGCAATGCTTTAAAAACAAACCCATAAAACATTTGAGATGAAGATTGCACATACATCAGCTCGTAATACATACAGTCCTGTCAGTGCAAATATTGGTCCACAGGCTAACAATTTTCCTTCAATTCCACATCATTTCTCCTTATACTGTTCAGCTCAGCTTTAGTGTTAATCATGGTTTAACATGCACAACTCACACAGAAATACTAGACAACACAAAACTAATCATGTCACATTATAATAAACCCCTCTGTGTTCTCTCTCTCCATTCACAAATTCATCTGTGACATCAACAACTTCTCAAGGTTACTATGGCGATGGTCTCCATCCAACTGGAGCACAAGCTGGTGTCATGTGACGGCGGGTGGCGATGCAGCGCTGACGGAGAGCGAGTCTAATTAGAGCGAGAACTGAGAAATTAAGGCACAGACTTCCCATGATTCCACTGTTACCACTCATTCAGGTTCATTTAGTGAGATGCAGATCAACTTTGGACAAGAAATCATGAAGATATGACCTTTTCTTTTGTATTACATATGATTAAATGCAATGGCTTCACCAGATGTGAACAAAAATGGACACGGTGTGTGTTTATACTTTTTAAAATCACAGTGTTTGTGTTATTATACGGATAAGGACAAAATGAAAGTGAGATTCATTCAAAATGCACATTAATTAAATTTACTCACTTCCATTATATTATTATATTGTGCATTATATTGTGAACTTATATAATCTTTTCTACCATACTTAAGTAATTATTAGCTTATAATCTTCCCCTCAATGAGAAGAATGAAACGTTTGTAGAACATGAGGGAAAGTAAATGAATTTTCATTTTGGGTTGAACGATTCCTTCAAAAGGAAAGACATCATAATTCCAGTAAAATAATAGAATATCAAAACGACAAATGGAGAAAAATTGTACAATATTATTCTGTTTAAAAGAGGGAAATACAAATACAGTATGAGGAAAATCCCATCAAGATCAATGTTAGCTAGAAAACGTGAAGCTTATATATGTTGATGTTTCATAGAGGAGCTGGTGATTTAAAGGGACAGTTCACCCAAAAATAAAAATCCTATCATTCACTCGTCTTAAGGTTGTTCCAAACTTGTATGAGTTTCTTTCTTCTGTTGAACACAGAAGACGATATTTTGAAGAATGTCGGTAACTAAACAGTTGTTGGTCCCCATTGACTTCCATAGTACTTGTTTTTCATACTATGGAAGTCAATGGGGACCAACAACTTTTTGGCTACCAACATTCTTCAAAATATCTTCCTTTATGTTCAACAGAACAAAGAAGTTCATAAAGGTTCAGAACAACCTGAGAGTGCCCATACGCAAATGTAATATGTACATATACTAATTTTACAATGGGTGTTTCATATACGGTATAAACCGCATGTTTCCATATATCTGTTCTGTATATACAAATGAGACATATATTGTTCACACATACGGTCTTGTCATACAGTATCATAGAAATTTAAATATAAGTCATTTTAATATATGTATATATAATAATTCTACTATAGGACTTTCTGTATCAGTGCGTAAATGATTGGATAATTTTCATTTTTTTGGTGTAAGTATCCCTTTAACAGCTCTAAAATATCTTTTTAGAAATGTCACATTACAAAATAAAAGTTCTTCCAGGAAGCTGAAGGCACACTGAGGATCAATTGCTAGTTTATCTACAGAAATCATGCCACTGATCGTCAAAAGATGAAAAACAGCCCTGAATATCTTAGTTTTCACGCTTGACTCGTTTTTACAAGATCCAAACCGTTCACATTGTATGTGGATTAAAAGTGGACTCCGATCTGAATGCTGATCGGGTCTCAGTTGTTTAGAACCTGGTTAACTAGTTTTATATTAATTAATCTTATTTATGCATAAGTTGAATATTAAATATGATTATAAAGGATAAAGGCCACTGAGATGATCTGAGTTCATTTGGAGCGTTCACATTTAATTGTGAACCGCGTTCAAACCCCTGAAACAAGCCGAGTGTGACTTTAGTGGTTTCTGTATTTGGTTCGAAAGTAGAAAACACCTGCACGGAAAAGAGTTTTACTGCATGAAAGATCTCAAGCTGCGTTCTTCAAGTCATGTCAGAATCATCATACTTACAGAAAAACTACATTTCCCATAATTCTGGCAGCATTAATGACACTCATCCTTCATTATACTGCATTCATGTTACAAAATGCCTCCCGTGTTTGTAAGTAAGTGCAAAAGAGAGAGAAATATGTAGTTCAGTCATGAAACTCTAGCAAACACATCATTACCACATGGCACAAGCTGATTGGCCTCTGCTGATCCTGCATCCTTGCTTGCTCAACAGTTTGGTTCAGTGTTTGCTGTAATCTAGTTCCTCTGAACCCCTCCACCTCCCCAGCTCCACCTGCTTAGATCTGCTACAGGACTGATGCATGTAAATTTATGCAGCAGAGACCAAAATCATATATTATGAACATAACTTCTGAACTCACACGTAGGATCTTTCCGGCAGGACTTGAAGGCAGCAGCATATTAGTGGTAATAATAGTAGTTGTGCTCTTCTCTTTGGTTCCTGCAGCGAACTGAATTTGAACGGAAGTAGCAAACAGGATACAGAATTGTAAATTTAATTTAATATTGTTCAGGTGGAATAAACTTCCTGCACTGTACTGTATTCTCTTGTTTATTTTTAAACCGTGCAAAAATAAAAATCAAATCATAAAAGTAAAATTAAAATCGAATGAAATTCAAATAAATTCATTAAGACATTTCATTTTTCACTATGAATTACCCATAAACGTGTTTACGTCACACAAAATTTAGGTTATTTTTAAGAAAAGAAACATTAGATGACTTCATTTTTAAAATGAATAAATATGTATTTAATTCATATAAAACTTAAAAAGTCACATAAAAATGTCTGAATGGCATTCACTGCTAATGTAAATCTTATTAAGTTTAACCAAATTATATTTGATTTTATGGATTATTATGGTATACGAAATTTCATAATACAGCCAAACATTTTTTTGGTGCCATATAACAAAAGTTTGCTAATTGCTTTAACAATATTAGAGAAAAATGCCAATTTAATTCAGAAAAATGTGCTCTGCGTAGAAGCAAACAAATATAATTTAGTCCAAATGAATTATGTTTTATTGAAAAATGTGTTTCAGGCTTATTATAGTAAAGTGAAACTTTAAAAGGAAAAGTAAAAGAATTTTTTTTGCTTAAAATAAATTGAATTTATTTTAACAATATAAAATAAAATATTAAAAAACTTATTTTATTTCAGCAACAGTTTTCGTTTTCATTTAGCTAAATTTGATGTACTGAAAAAAAAAAAATTGTAAAAAAACCTGACAATGGAATGAAATGAAATAAAATAAAAACAAAATATACAAATAAAAACAAATTAAAAATATGAATAATAACTATAATACTATCTCAAATATTTACTTTTGTGACCGTTTTGGAATTCTTTGAACTGTGACTCAGTAAATAAATACTTCCTGTCATTCCAATTCTACATCCTGTGTGACCAATTCAATTCAAATTCACACTCATGAACTGAATTTCCTAAATTCTGAATTTTGTCCGGTCTCCATGTGCTCCACTTGTTTCCTGTCATAAGAAATAAAGTGCATAAATGAAGTGAACCTCTGTCGTCTTTACTCCTCCCTCTCAGCTCCACCAATCAAAGGCTCCGTATCACTGTCCTCTCCATCCACGCTCAGGTAGTCACGTGACCTAACGGTTTCCGGTCGACCCTTGAGGGCGAAACCGCACGCCGTGAAAGAGAAGATCAGGCCCAACATCTCGATGAAAAAGCTTTCTCCTGGGAACAGGCAAAGTACCGGGCTGCTTTCAGCGCGCTGTTTCCCTCGCTGCAGGTTGTGTTCGATCACACACATACAGGCTGCACACACTCCCACCACCGCCACACAGCTGACCGCTGCGAAAAATGAGAGAAAACATACTTTAGTAATATATATATATATATATATAATATATAATATTATATAAACAAAAACTGTTCTTACAAAGGATAACTACTTATTAAAGACACTTCTGGCAAATGGTTTTCCAACAAGAAACCAATGGCTAGGGATTGTAAATGAAATATACTTTCATATACTTTCTGGTAGGGACTACAACGAGATCACTAACCCTAAAATTTACATAAAACCATTTTGGCTGCGTGAGATTCTCCAGCTTTGTTGTTGTTGAGCTGTTAAAGCTCCGCCCTCTTCTGGAAAGCGGAGCTCATTTGCATTTAAAGGGACACACACAAAAACGGCGTGTTTTTGCTCACACCCAAATTTGACAAGCTATAATAAATGATCTGTGGGGGATTTTGAGCTGAAACTTTACAGACACATTCTGGACTGATATTACATCTTGTGAAAGGGGCATTATAGGTGACCCATGACCTTTTGTTTTAAATTAATAAAAAGTAATTGCAGAGACTAATATCACACTATCATACTATTTATGAACAGAAGACATGAATGTCCTACAGCATTTGTCATAATGTGCAATATCATATATCCAAATTACCAGAAGTAAAGACATTTTTACACACAAAATGTGTGCAACTGAACACTGAATATGATGATGTGTGAAACAATGATATCATTGGTTTAATGCAGGGATTCCCAAAAGGAAAATCTAATTAAATCATAAAAGTGTAAAAGTGTAAAAACAGTCAATATAAATATTTGATTAGTTATGTAAACACTGACTTCAGAGAACCGTGAACATGCAAATGTGTTATTAAATTATTGAAATTAACCTAAAATCTCACGGCTGACAAAAAAGTTTGGGAATCCCTAATTTAAAGGATTAGTTCACTTCAGAATTAAATTTTCCTGATAATTTACTCTCCTCCATGTCATCCAAGATGTCTTTCTTTCTTCAGTGGAAAAGAAATGAAGGAAATCATTCCAGGATTTTTCTCCATATAGTGGACTTCACTGGGGTTCAACGGGTTGAAGGTCCAAATGTCAGTTTCAGTGCAGCTTCAAAGAGCTCTACATGATCCCAGACGAGGAATAAGAGTCTGATCTAGAGAAACCATCGGACATTTACTGAAAAAATAAACATTATATACTTTTTAACCACAAATGCTCGTCTTGCACTGCTCTGTGATGCTCCACGCATGACGTAATCATGTTGGAAAGGTGGAAGTACGGCGGTAGAGCTCATTTGCGTTGTTTTACCTTTTTTTGTAAAGACCGTTTGACTTAGTCTTTACACGTTGCTTTGTAGACACTGGATTTGTACTTCCTCCTACGTCACATGACCTTTCCAACATGATTACGTCATGCGTGGAGCATCACAGGGCAGTGCAAGACGAGCATTTGTGGTTAAAAAGTATATAATGTTTATTTTTTCAGTAAATGTCCGATGGTTTCTCTAGATCAGACTCTTATTCCTCGTCTGGGATCATGTAGAGCTCTTTGAAGCTGCACTGAAACTGACATTTGGACCTTCAACCCGTTGAACCCCACTGAAGTCCACTATATGTAGAAAAATCCTGGAATGTTTTCCTCTATTTCTTTTCCACTGAAGAAAGAAAGACATGAACATCTTGGATGACATGGAGGAGAGTAAATTATCAGGAAATTTTAATTCTGAACTGAAGGCAGAAGGCATGTTGTAGAAGCAAAATAGACCAAAATTAAGCAGCGTTTGTAAAAACAGCGGTTTAATTTAACGCACCTGTCGAGACGTGCAGTGATGTCACCAGCTTCGAGTGAGTGGCAGCTGCTCCCAGGAAATCCAGCAGGAAAGAGGAGCTGGACAACAGGACAGCGCTGTAGCAGAGAGCGACCAGCGAGTACAGCAGCCACATTCCCCATCCGTGCAAACCGCCCAGCGGACCTACACACCGTCCAGAACCAAACATTTATTCACAATATTCCTCATTTAAATAATTAATGCGCAGAATAAAGGGGCGGGGCCTGGACTGAGTTAGTTAGTAGTGTGTTGAAACTGGCGGTTATGGTAAGGGGCGGGACGTTTCCCAAACACCAATCACAACACACTGCTCCAGCCGACCAATCAGAGCACATTGTGCTTTTCAGAAGGAGGGGCTTCATAGAGACAGGAACTAAACAGAGCGTTACTGACAGACTGGGAAGAGAGGAGCTGCAACAATGAGGAGAATAATCAACATTCAATCTAGAAGAGCCCAAAAACAACAAGAAAGGGCCTTTTTAAAATAATGCATGAATCAAACCCGTGTCCGTGCGGTTCTGATAGGCGTGCATGGTGAAGGCCACCCCGTAGATGAGTTTGTTGTTCGGATCAGAACAGTTTTGGACCTGGATCCAGTTGGGGTCGGCGATAGACGTGCACAGCGACACCAGAGTGAAGCACTGGCACACGGCCGCAGGGGTCAACACCAGGGTCATGCTTATCTGAGGAACACGTGCAATTACAAGATGGGATTTAAAAGCAACACATGATGTGTAGAAGCAATTCAAAGCAAAATCTCACCTTTATACACAGACTTCAGATGTTTTAGCACACTTTGAGCTTTTATGGTTCCTCATAAACAGTAACTTTGGAGAAAGAACAAACATCAGCAATATTTACTGTGACACAAAAACACACCGGGGCTAGTTGTCACACTTTTTACTCCGGTGAATATTTTTTATAGTCATTTTCTACAACTTAAAGTGTCTCTGTATATATATTATACCCACTCTTTTGGCCAACAGAAAATGTAATTAATAAATTGTACACAATCACAACACCACGTGACAAGCTGCCCTGAGGTACAGATCACGTGACAACTAGCCCCGGTCTCCACTGTTACTCAAATATCTCCTTCAAAATGATATTAAACATCACAAACCATTCGGGAATAACAAAACTAAAACAAAGACGATCTTTAAATAATAATCCTGAGAGACTGAATGAAACGATGTTTCTCACCTTGACGGCAGAAGAGTCGCTCGTGACATTATAACCGCTATAATTTGAAACACATTCGCGTCGATCTCATCCTGGAGCAGAATAAAGATGAACAAACTGTCTACATTATAAACGCTGATCGTGTTATTTTAATATCCAGCACATAAAGGCTCATCGCGGCGGTTTAAACACGAAACGAATCAACATGAAAGTCTGTGAAGAACACTGCGCATGCGCGGCTCAGTTCTGCTCACGCAGCGCCCTCTAGAGGCTCGACGCACACATGCCACACATTACATGAACATGATCGACATCTGTGACTCAAAATTATTTTGACTTTATTTATTATTTTTTATGTTTATCCTAATGTACCCGCTGGCTGTATTTTTAAATATTTAAAACCAATAAAAAAAAGAGTAAATAGAAAAGCTGCGCTTCAGGGAAATCTGGAAATTAGTGTCACAAGACAAACAACCAGCAAACAATTATAATTCCTGCCAGGAATGAAGCAGTCCTCTCATATACATGCTTTCTACTTCTCATACGATTACACTGGATAGAATCAAAAGAATGGAGGAAAATACAGCTAGTTTATAGAAAAATAAACAATAAAACCTTTTATATGCCTGTTTAAATTGTCATTATAATAAAACCAAATGTAGTTTTTGTTTGTCAGGACAGCTCCTGACCAATCCATGACTTTTCATATCATTTAATAGATGTTTTAATGAAATATTGTAGACTTGAGCCTTTCTAGAAAAATATACTATGAAAAACAAAACCCCAGTGATCAGATTTAAAATTCCCTCATGTTTTCAGTTTTTCACGATTGTGAGAACCTTGTTTGAAATGTGTGTTTAATGAAATAAAATCTCCTGAAAATGATTCTTCTGTATTACACGTCACTCCAGGCATTTCATTTAAAGGCACTGTAAATGATGCCTGTGTGCAGGGGCGTAAATTTCATCGGACAGTAGGGGGGGACAATAAACAAAAAATTTCTCAAGAGCAATTTTTGAAGGGGACACAAATAATACAGCCAAAATTTTACTTATAAAGGATATATGCAGGGGTTAAATTGGGCCGGGGCCGTCCGGGGCTGAGCCCCGGCACATAGGCTTATCAGGGCTCGACATTAACGCTTCATTTTTTGAAGGGGCAAGAGAAAGAGAGCTTTACTTGTCCTGATTAAAACATCAATAACAAAAATAGTTAGGGAATCACCAAAACGCAAGCATGATTCTATTACATTTAGTGTAAGTGGTGATTGATAATGGATAATATAAATATTTAATAATAAATATTTTATTAATGAATGATTCAGCGTTTTGAACGAATCGGTTGAGTCAAAGATTCAGTAATAGCCTATTCCAAAACACCTGCCTCATTCTTGAATGAATCAGCCGTTTGAACAAATCGTTTGAATGAATGACTAGGACAGTCTCTTGCCACCACCTACTGCCGGTTCAGTTTCATGTTTAAATTTTCCCAACATTTCTTATTTGTATATTCAAAAATATTTAAAGAATATCATAACATTATTTAATGCAGTTGTAATTTTTCAGTGTAAATTATTTAATTTGATTCATAACAGTCCTGCTTTATTTTTCTTATTGAATTTGATCAAATGTAAAAATTAAAAAATTAAATAAAAGATGAAGCATGTAATAAGATTAGGGGAAAAAATGCCCTTGGGGTAAATATCACAAATATGCAGATATAAATATGCAAAAGCTGACGGAACACTGTTGAGAATATAGCTTCAGAATAAATTATATTTACACCAAAAAAAATCCAATTTTTTCCAGACAACTTTTTTGGTCAGACAAGTGACCAATTTACTTGTCCAAAGGACAATACCCTGTATTTTGTATTGATATGCTCTCCTTTAGACCTACAGAAAGACTTTGTTATCAGATGTAGCTTTGCACACTGCCAGCATCTAGAATGATTTTTCTGCACTTTAGTGTTCATAGCAGAGGGCTCTGTCGACTTATTTTTAGTTTGTCAATTGCCATTATGCTCAATGTTTCTCTTTGGTTCAATAAAAAAACTGACTAAATTGACCAAAATATTCAAAATCATTTATTTATTGGAATATTTTTGAAGTTGTTTACAACCAAGTCACCAAAATACGATGAATACACTTTGAGCAAAACCCAACACACAACAGTAAATCTACTAGCCTTATTACAGTTCACATATTCTTATCACACTGTTAATTGTTGTTGGTGTGGGTGACATAGTATCCAACAAGCTATTGTAAACAAGCTACCAAACCTGTACCAAACACGCTAGGTAACATTATAATCGCTAAAATAGCGGACTCACGGAAAAAAAAATCATGTTATCATCTTGCTTTTTTTGTTATGACTAATTACTCAGCGTCGTCAGCATTAAAGCAAAAATAACCACTTCATCCGATGTTTTTGAATAAAATGACCTTAACAGCCTACTTACTAGAGCTCCTCTCAACTACTGTCTGTCTTCTTTCCCGCCGGCGCCGCCCGATTTCTACACGCACGAGTGTGACGTGCGCGGTGGACCAAACCACTGTGAGGCAAGGGAGGGGGTGACTCAAAATGTTTCTAAACTTAAAACGCCTGTTTGCGTTTGTATTGCTTTACTTCTTACACAATTATTTTAAGGATATATCATTTATGTACAATACTTAGAGTGGTTTTTAATTATATTTTTTGGGGGGACAGCACTCAGATAGGGGGGGTCATGTCCCCCCCGCGATTTACGCCCCTGCCTGTGTGGTGAAATAAGGGAAATCGGGTCAGGAAATATCACTGCAGTTCTGAGTCCTGTACGATGGGTCTATATGGAAGCTTCTTACTGCCACGGAATAAAAAAGTGACTTTATTTCTCGCAATTCTGAGTTTAGCAATTCAGAATTGAACAAGATATAACCTCAGAATTTAGAGGTAAAGTCAAGAAATTGACAAATTCGGAATTCTGAAAAAAAAAGGTCAGAATTGTGAGATAAAGTCTTGGAATTCTGAGAAATAAAAGAGGCATGGTCAACGAGCATTATTCACGCAATTGGATAGTCCTTCAACCAATCAGATCAACGATCCGGGTGACGTACTTTGCAGTGTGACGCGAAAACTCCAGACAGGTTTAGTTTGTATTGGTTTGTAGCATTGATCAGCGGTTTGCAGAAGCAGCAATGGCATCGAGCGATTTTTGCGGGTTGTGCAAGAAAACCATGAAAGTGAGTGGTATTTACACCCAGTCGAGCGATTTGTTTGCTAAACTAAAGAAGTCATTCAGCATCATCGAGAGGTTAAAAGGAATTGGATTGACGGTCGTGCTTGCCGTCGCTTCTCTATCGTCGTCGTGTTATACCCGCCAATAGCGAGCAAGGTGGATGAGCCAGTCTGTGATTGGTTCCCGCAAAAGTGTAACAGAAACAGTAGAAATGAATGTACGGGTTTCCAGACTGAGTTGCCAGGCGAAATCAAATCGCCGGCAGATCAGGCTGGGTTTACCCAGTCTAATATAATCATGGAATTCTGAAAAAAAATAAAAAATTGTGATATATAAACTTGGAATTCTGAGAAAAAGGTCTGAATTATGAGAAATAAACTTGTAAGTCTGGTAACTAAAGTCAGAAATGTGAGATATAAATTTGGAATTCTGGGGAAAAAGTCATAAATATGAGATATAATCATGGAATTCTGAGAAAAAAAGTCAGAAATGCAAGCAATAAATTCAGAATTCAGAGAAAAAGGTCCGAATTGCAAGATATAATCTCAGAATACTCAGGGAAAAAGTCAGAAGTGCGAAATATAAACTTGGAATTCTGGGGAGAAAAGTCAGAAATGCAAGATATAATCTCAGAATTCTGAGAAAAAGAAAAAAAATGTGATATATAAACTGAATTCTGAGAAAAAGGTCCAAATTGTGAGATATAAACTTGGAATTCTGGGAAATAAAGTCAGAAATGTGAGATATAAATTTGGAATTCTGTGGGGAAAAGTCAGAAATGTGAGATAATTGTGGAATTCTGGGAAATAAAGTCAGAAATGCAAGCTATAAACTCAATTCAGAAAAAAATGTCAGAATTGCAAGATATAATCTCAGAATTCTCAGGGAAAAAGTCAGAAATGCGAAATATAAACTTGGAATTCTGGGGAGAAAAGTAAGAAATGCAAGATATAATCTCAGAATTCTGAGAAAAAAGTCTGAAATGTGATATTTAATCTTGGAATTCTGAGAAAAAGAAAAAAATGTGAGATATAAACTTGGAATTCTGGGGAGAAAAGTCAGAAATGCAAGATATAATCTCAGAATTCTGAGAAAAAAGTCTGAAATGTGATATATAATCTTGGAATTCTGAGAGAAAGAAAAAAATGTGATACATAAACTTGGAATTCTGAGAAAAAGGTCCAAATTGTGAGATATAAACTTGGAATTCTGTGGGGAAAAGTCAGAAATGTGAGATAATTGTGGAATTCTGGGAAATAAAGTCAGAAATGCAAGCTATAAACTCAATTCAGAAAAAAATGTCAGAATTGCAAGATATAATCTCAGAATTCTCAGGGAAAAAGTCAGAAATGCGAAATATAAACTTGGAATTCTGGGGAGAAAAGTCAGAAATGCAAGATATAATCTCAGAATTCTGAGAAAAAAGTCTGAAATGTGATATTTAATCTTGGAATTCTGAGAAAAAGAAAAAAATGTGATATATAAACTCGGAATTCTGAGAAAAAGGTCCAAATTGTGAGATATAAACTTGGAATTCTGTGGGGAAAAGTCAGAAATGTGAGATAATTGTGGAATTCTGGGAAATAAAGTCAGAAATGCAAGCTATAAACTCAATTCAGAAAAAAATGTCAGAATTGCAAGATATAATCTCAGAATTCTCAGGGAAAAAGTCAGAAATGCGAAATATAAACTTGGAATTCTGGGGAGAAAAGTCAGAATTGTGATATTTAATCATGGAATTCTGAGAAAAAGAAAAAAATGTGAGATATAAACTTGGAATTCTGGGGAGAAAAGTCAGAAATGCAAGATATAATCTCAGAATTCAGAAAAAAATGTCAGAATTGCAAGATATAATCTCGGAATTCTCACGGAAAAAATGTCTTAATTGCAAAATATAAACTCAGAATTTTGAGGAAAAAGTCTGAAGGGCTATATAATCTTGGAATTATGAGAAATAAAGTCAGAATTGTTGCAGTTTCCTTTTTTTATTGTTTTTTATTTCATGGCGGAAGCTGCCATAAATTACATGATGCGTCCCACTTTATTTACAAGTCCTCGTCATGAGAAGAAAAACACTTCAGGTTGAAGTTCATGTGCTGCTCTGGATCTCGGGCGTGAGGTTTATGAGGGTGTTACTGGCTTGAGCGAGTTCAGAGATGGACACTCTTCCTCTCTGCTTGATGAACTGAGCCACAGCGTTCAGCTCCTCCGGCGTGATGAAGATAAACTTCCCTCGGTCATCGATCACTCCTAGAGAAACACACGACAGTATTCTGACAAGAGTTCATGTTCAATCAGACCTCTGTCTCTTCTCTGATGACGAGGGCGGGGCAACCTGTCACTCACATGAGATCCACCAATAGCAAACCACAACCATCCAATCAATTCCCCACAGACAAAATCAAGCCCCGCCCTACATTTGTTCTTGTTTGCGAAGCGTTTCACTCGGATATACGACACAATAGAGAAGAAAAGACTGGTGTTGGAGGTTGAGGAATTGCTGTAATGGTGTAAAGTGTGTGTTTTGCATCAGAATGAAGTCACACACCTGTGAGGGAACCGTCCGCGATCAGATCCTGCAGTCTGGCAATAGCATCCTGACATGAAGAAACACATTTTATAAATCATCTCAAAGAGCTCAAATGTGTTCAGACGTCAACACTGTCGAGGTCTGTGATGGACACTGACCTGAGTGCGCATGCCAAAGTGGGACGCCAAGTCCTCCAGCAAAACCACTTTGGATTTCTGAGTAGGAGACAGAAGTGCCATAAATGACAATACAAAAAACTGACACATTAAAAACAAGTCACAAGGAAAAACCTGTTACATGAAGAAGATGTTCATCAGATCAACACCTTTGAATTGATTCATTTAATTTAATCTGTTTTATAATTTGCTGTTTTTATGCATCACGTTACAAATAAAAAGGGGCAATTATAATAAAATATATCTTTCATGGTACCTTGATGTACTGGATGAACTCCTGCAGCAGGTTGCGAGACTGAAAAACACAAAATAACCTTAAAATCCACTGGATTTTCACATTCAGACAATTGTTTTGCATTACAAGATTTATGAAATGTTATGTTTAAATATGCAAATGAGACATTATGTCATTAAATATGCAGTAATTTGCATATATTTCCCAAAGAAAAATGAGTTAGATTCATAATTCTTTGATTTTGTTGACATTTTAGAGTTAAAATCTTTGAATTTGTCTTTTTTATCACTGCATACATCAGAAACACTGTCAACAGACATGAAAAAATACATGTTTTTAGGAGTAAAATGTTGTATAAATCAGGTCAATGATATATGAACAGACCTTCAGAATACAGATATGAACAAAACTGTAAATTTTGGTGTGTGTAAAACTGCTGAAGTGGAGATTTATGACTTTACAGATGTGGACTGAGATTGACAGACGCAAATAAAGTGCAATAAAATAATCACTTAAATGTGTGTTTTTCCATGTTATGGAAGCAAAATAGCCTGAGCAGTGCATGGAAAAACAATGGAAAAAAACATGATCCTTGATCTTTTGACATATTAGAGGTCATTCTACCATTAAAACATCCTGCAAGTCCGCCTCATTATAAACAAAGCATTTATTTAATTAAGCTCCAAAAATGGCTCATTTGGATATTGCAGGATTTGTGATGTCACACAGGCAAACACATTTGCATATTCCCGCCTCCAGAGCAAGAAATCGACCAATAGTTATACATCATAACTATTAAAACGAATAAATTCAGACAGAATGAGGGTTGAAAATAATCATTTTTCCACATATATATTAGATTTTTTGCACAAAAAACCTCAAGGAACATATTAAAATAATAAAAAGATTAAAATGAACTTCACAGCAAACGTAACAACTTCCTCTGCAGGTGTGCAGTGTTACACTGTCGTTCCCATCACAAAATAACTTTAATGTAGTTGAGTTGTTTTGAGACGCACCTCTTGTTCGTCGACCTCGTCTGCCTCTCCCTGATCCTCGATCACGAACGACTCCTTCAGCCGCTGATACTCCTCCTCCTCTCTCCTCTCCTGCTCCTCCTTGGCACGCCGTAACTCCTCCTCCTGCGGAAGAGACGAGTTTAGAAACGTTTACTGTTATTGAAGCAGGAAAGTTGACCATGATTCTGTTTCTCAGGAGTTTAACACTGAAGCAATTGTGACCGATATGGATTTTTTTGATTTCCTAATGCCATAATCTTGGAGATTAGGGTGGCGATGGCTGAAATAAACTCATTTTAAGTTTAATTTAAAGACAGTAAATGACACATGCATAACAACTAACAGCACTGATTACTAAAATAATAAGCAATCAACACATTACTAACATTAACTAGCAATGAGAATTACATTTGTTACAATATTATTAATCTTTGCTAATGTTAGTTAAAAAAATACATCAGTTCATGTTCACTCAGGTCCATTAAAATATTAATATTAACTGATGCAACTTTTGATTTTAATTATGTTTTAGTAAATGTTAAAACTGACATTAACTAAAATTAATAAATGCTTAAGAAATATTTTTCATTGTTAGTTCATATTAACTAATGTAGTTAATAAATGGAACCTTAGTGAAATTTTACTAAATAATTTGAACTTGATAGTAATAAATAAATTACAGTAATAAATAAATTAAATTTATTTTTATTAAATTATTATTGTAAATAAATTTACTTATTTTAATTTCATATTTTTATTTATTTGTTAATTTTTACACAATTTCTCTCTAAACTTTTCCACATTTGAAAACATGGAAATGCTTCACTTACTTATTTATTTTAATCTTTTTATTATTTATTTATTTTAATATTTTTTGATATGAAAAAAAAAACATTTTTGTACATTTTTACGCCATTTTTCACTAAACTTTTCCACATTTGAAAACATGGAAATGCTTTATTTACTCATTCATTATAATTTTTTTTTTTTTTTTATATATTTTTTATTTATTTGTAAATGTTTACCAAAGTTTTCTCTAAACTTTTCCACATTTGAAAACATGGAAATGCTTTATTTACTTATTTATTTTAATCTTTTTTTTAATTTATTCTAATCTTTTTTTATTTAGAATAACTTCCCCTCCATCTCTTCTCTGATGACGAGGGCGGGGCAACCTGTCACTCACATGAGATTCACCAATAGCAAACCACCACCATCCAATCAATTTCCCACAAAGAAAATCAAGCCCCGCCCTACATTTGTTCTTGTTTGAGAAGCGGATATATGTCACAACAGCGAAGAAAAGCTAACTCCCGTTTCATAATGAATGCAGTATATGGACAAAGTATTATATAGCTTGATTTCAATTATTAAACAAAGAGATTAAATTAATGAAGACAGAGAATTTGTTCAGACGCTTGATTCTCAGCGCTGTCAAAATAAAAGTCCTACTTCCAACACTTCTTAGCCAAACAGAAAGTGTTATTAGTAAAAATGACCTGTTTTTGCTCTTGCAGTCTCTCCTTCTCCTCCTCTTTCTGTCTCTCTTGATCTCTGAGCTCCTGCATCTTCTTCCTCTCCTCTCGCTCTTCCAGCTCGGCCTAAAACACACACACACACACACACACACACACACACACACACATTAATAACCATACGTCTGGTGCGGGTGAAATGTGAGATGTATCAGCGGCGTTCGTAACCTCTCTCTGAGCTTTCCGTGCTTGTTTCTCTTCCAGCTTCTTCTGTTTCTTTGCTCCGACTTTCCCGGCGGCTTGAGGTCGTTCTTCAGACGGCTGCCGGTCTTCCTGATCCTCATCGGCTTCCACAGGACTGTCCTCTGGAGAGAACGAGACAGTGTGAGTTCAGTGAATAATCTGAAGGAAAAACTCTACTTCCACCTGTTGATTAATCGTCACACATTCAGGTAATTGTTTTGTATTAGAGGATTTATGAAAGGTTTTGTTTAAATATGCAGATGGGTGCAATTAAATATGCACTAGTTTGCATAAATGTCACTGGACATTGGATAAAGCCAGGAATAAAATTATTGTTTGATTCTTGTTGACATATTAAAGTTAAAGGTTTTTACTGAGGAAATTTTGGATTTCATCACTTCATAAATCAAGAAAAGTCACCATAAAATAAATTTTCACAATAATAATAATTATTCTTTATTCTTGTGAGATATACACAATTATTCTTAATTTCTTTATTATTTATTAATTTCAATCAAATTATTTATGTAATTATTTCAATATAATTTTATGTATTTATTTTAATCCAATGTATTGACTTATTTTTAATCTTTTGTATTATTTATTTTAATATAATGTATTTACTTATTTAATATTTTTAATATTTATTTAAATATATATTTATTTACTTAATTATTTTTATATTTTTGACAAATTAATTTTAATCCTTTTTATGATATATATATATATATCTCTTCAGTTAGTTATAATTAGTATCTATTAAGTTGCATTAAGTTTTTTTCTCCTCAATATAGT
Organism: Megalobrama amblycephala; assembly: GCF_018812025.1. Taxonomy (NCBI): domain Eukaryota; kingdom Metazoa; phylum Chordata; class Actinopteri; order Cypriniformes; family Xenocyprididae; genus Megalobrama; species Megalobrama amblycephala. The sequence continues at coordinate 1,325,195 of NC_063047.1, forward strand.
GCTGTTCTGTTAGAAGTATTATTATTTTATTATATTTAGTATTATTCTTTATTATTTATGTTTTAATAAAATTATTATTGTACATATGTGTTTATTTTAATATAATTTATTTACTTATTTATTTAATCTCATTATTGTTTATTTATTTATTTTAATATATTTTTTATATATTTTTAATATAACCTATTTATTTATTTATTTTAATCTTTTTAAAAATATATATTTTAAAATAATTTATTTACTTATTTTAATTTCATTATTTCTTTTTTATTTATTTATTTTAATATATATTTTTTACATTTTTATTTTAAAATAACCTATTTATTTATTTATTTTAATCTTTTTAAAAATATATTTTAAAATAATTTATTTACTTATTTATTTTAATTCTGTATTATTTATTTTAATATAATTTATCTACTTATTTTAATCTTTTTTATTATTTATTTTAATATAATCTATTTACTTATTTATTTTAATCTCTTTTATTGTTTATTTAAATATTTATTTTAATATAATGCATCAAGTTTTTTCTCCTCAATATAGTGCTGTTCTGTTAGAAGTATTATTCTTTTATTATTATATTTAGTATTATTCTTTATTATTTGTTTTAATCAAATTATTGTACATATTTATTTACTTATTTTAATCTTTTTAATATTTATTTTGATATTATTTATTTACTTTATTAAATTTTTTTTAAATATTTTCTAATATTTATTTTAATATAATTTATTTACTTATTTTAATCTTTTTGCAAATGAAATAAACTTATTTTAATCAGATGCAAATGAAATAAATGCTTAAATGTGTATTTTGGATGTTGTCTTTCCACTCGTCTAAAGGAAGGAGTGTCATGGAAGCAAAATTTCCCAGTGTATGAAAAAACAATGTTGTCTCGCCTCAATAAATGAACCAGGAACGACCCTAAAATGAACTTTGCAACACATGTGACACCTTCCTTTGCAGGTTCACTGTTTCAAACACGCTCACTCCCATCATGCTGTCTTCTAAATGTGGTGAATGAGTACCGTTGTCAGATGCCCGCTGTGCCCGCTGGGCGCTCACTCGGCTGTGGAGGTTTCTACGGCGACGGGGCATTCCTGCCGGACGCTCCTCTGCCGCCAGCGGACGTGCTGCGACTCGAGCCGCCACATTCTGACGGTCTTCATGGTCAGCTGCTAGAATAAAAGCACAAGAGCTGATCAGTGATTGGCTCTGACCCACAGTTTATTCAGACCAGGAGGAGATTACAGGAGATTTTAGACGACACAGACCCCTGAGGACCCCCACAGCTATATATTTATGTGTATAACGACACAAATTTGGTATACTACACTAAATTTAAAATATTACTTGGAAAATATATTTAGTTATAATTAATTTCTATTAAGTTGCATTAGATATTTTTCTCCTCACTATAGTGCTGTACTGTTAGATGTATTATTCTTTATTATTTATTTATTTTAATCTAATTATTTATGCAGTTATCAATATAATTTTAGTATGTATGTATTTATTTTAAAATAATTTATTTACTTTTTTAAATTCTTCTTTTTGATTATTTGTTTTAATATAGATAATTCATTTACTTATTTATTTTAATCTTTTTATTATTGATTTTTTATTTTATTTTAATAATTTATTTACTTATTTTAATACAATTTATTTACTTATATTAAAATAAATAATTAAAAATATTAAATAAGATATTTAATTATTTATTTTAATCTTTTTAAATCTTTTTATTTTAATATAATTTATTTACTTATTTGTTTTAATTATGTATTATTTATTTTAATATAATTTATTTACTTTTTTATTATTTGTTTTAATATAATCTATTTATTTATTTATTTTAATATAATTCATTTACTTTTTTATTGTTTATTTTAATCTTTTTTATTGTTTATTTAAATATTTATTTTAATATAATTTAGTTACTTACTTTAATCTTTCTTATTACTTGTTTTAATATAATCTATTTACTTGTTTTAATCTCCTTGTTGTTTATTTAAATATTTATTTTAATATAATTTATTTATTTGCTTATTTTAATATTTTTATTATTTATTTATTTGTACATTTCTAGGAGGTTCATGGAACTTTAAAAAGAAAATTTAACTGCTGAGGAGAATGTTAAAAAAGTAACATTTCTCTAAAAGTTAAAAAAAAAAAAAAAAAAACTTAATTTTCCAAATAATATTTTAATAATTAGCTTTGACTCCAGGACAGGAACATTTTGCAGTTTTATTGTCATGCTTTTCTCACACAGTATCAATCAAGTCTTTAAACATGAAAATGTGTTTCTTCAAAAATGAAAACCACTAATTTAGGCAATAATTAATTTTATCTTAAGTACTTTATCAGGTTTGATCCACAATAATAACATTTACAGTTATTAATCATCTCTGTCGCGTAACTGACTAATTTTATACCCATATTTTCATTCACCTTCCTCAGTCCGTCCGCGAACCTTCACAGCAAACACGATCAGAACCAGCAGAATAGTCGCAGCCACAATATACAGAACCAAATCCATTTCAACTGTTAATAAATAAATATAATTAACACTGCTAACTACTTCAAAACAGCTCTGCAGCTTCAGGAAGTTGACGTTGCTGTCTTAATCGCGCGTCACTTCCGGGAACAGCGCGACCCCTACAGGTGTGGCGGAACTTAAGAATAATGTAATAAACATAAATCGCACAAATTATAAACTTGTATTTATCGTACTAATTATATAATATGAATATATAATTAAATGAACCCATTAATCCATTCTCAAGTCTTAATGTCTTGTCTTAATTAATTTAACATATATATACACACACTACAAATTATTTATATAAAAATTCCTGTTTATTAACGTAATATGTAAATAATAATATACAATTTTTTGTTTGAATGTTGAATGTACATTTAAAAATGTACTATTTTATGGTTTTATTGAACACCATGTTAAAACATGGCTTTAAAATGTGCCCGTTTATTTTTCAATTTAAAAATGATTTATTAAACTACACTAAAATAATAATAATAATAATAAAGCTGCAAGCAGCATTTACCGGGGTTCAAGCATTTAAGGCCTTTAAGCATATAAAAAGGTATTATATTTTATTCACCAAGCATGTAAACACTTAGATCATAGATGGAAAAGACCATTTACAGCCAGTACAATAAGGAAAAACAATGTTTTTTAAATGTTTTTTGACAGTTATAGCGCCACCTATTGCCTGATCTCCAAGACTTTTTTCGGGTGTCCTCAGAGTGTGTCCATACATATGTGTGTTACTTTTGGTGAAAATATCTCATTTAACTTTGAAGTTATAGATACGTTTATATATATGTATATATGAGATTATAAAAAATGCCCCATCAAAGACTTTGATTGGATTTTTTTGCCACTTTCTATCAAAATTTTGACATTTGGGCTTTAACATATAGCAAACCAACTTAAGTTTCGTGTTTCCTACGGTGGTTTCGTCTCGAATTGGACTAACGGTTTTGAAGATATTCGCAAAAGCTTTTTTAAGCGCTAAATCACAACGTTGCACAAACTATAAGCCTGGCAAGTCTAGTATCGTTGGACTCGACTAGCGTGACTCCCGTGAAAATCAGTCTACCACACCCAAAGATGTGCTCAGTAAATTTCGTTTCGTTAAAGTTCTGAGTTTTCGTTTAGGATTTAAAGGCTTTTGAGTATATTTTGCCACGCCCATTTTAGTTATAGCGACCCAATGGGTAAAGTTCAACTTTTTTTTTGTTAATTATGAGAATCCAAAGAATTATCCAGCACTGGTTTTGTTCAGATCAGGCGAAAAACCTCGGACGAGTTCGCAAAAGTAGGTTTTTTACGTATTCGCGATATTTAATGAACGATTTGATTGACAGCATTGGTTCTTGAGGCAAAGTTGTTCAGCATGAGGAGATCTATCAAATGATATGCATATTGTGTGGATCTGTAAAACACCACGATTACAGAGCCGTAAAACTCGTTAACGCCAACTAGTGGCCGATTTCTTTTAAAATTCTTACAGACCTCTAGGACATGAGTTGATCATGCCCACTGAGTTTCGTTCCGATCGGCCTCTGTTAACCTTGTCTAATAGGTGCTCAAAATTCATTGGCCGATGGCGGCCATGTTTTTCGAGATACGTCAATGTCCTCATAGACTATCATGCCCCCTTGGACCAAGACACTGCATGCCAAATTTCAAGTCGATCAGACTAACGGTTGCGTACTTGCGGCTGTTTTTGAGTTTTTTTCATGTTATAGCGCCACCAAGCGTCCAACCGTCACAATTTTTTTTTTTACTGTAACCAAAGACTGAGCCCCTACACATGTGTACCAAGTTTGGTGCAAATATCATTTCGTTCCCGAGTTATAGCCATTTTAGTAAAAGTGGCTCATTGTACGCTCAATCCCACATCATACGGTTTGGCGCCCCTTAGCGACCGTAAATCGAAATTTCAACTGTTTTTTTTTGATAATCATTATATCTCCAGAGAACATTTCTGCACTGGTTTGGTTCCGATCAGTCAAAAAAAATAGAATTAGTTCGCAAAAGTAGGTTTTGGACAAAATTCAAAATGGCGGAAAATGTTCTCAGGCGGAAATAAAATTGGAGATATACGTTTTGTCTATCTTGAGCCAAGAATTACAATGATATTGAGTCTACGACAAACGGTCTATGAGCGATTTTGAACTTTTGATTGCTGTAGCGCCAACTATTGGCCGATTGGGGTCATACACTGTCAGCCGATCATCTGGCCAAGTTTCAAGTCTCTAGGCATTACGGTTTGGTCTGCATGATTCGTTTTACAGCGAAAGAAAAATAATAAAAATCCTTACAATTACAAGAGTTTCAGCACTACATGCTAACAAGAAATATATGACAGTGACGTAAAAAAACAAACCTAAAAAATCCGAACCGACAAAAAAAGGTGAATAATATTTATTAATACTCTATAAATTCTTCTAAAAATGTATTAAAATTAATATTTAAAAAAAAACTGATATTACAATAGAAATGTGTATTGTTTACGCACCGACATCTATTGTAACTGTAATTTAATAGCTCAAAATGAAGATTATTCTATCAGTAAAACAAAATAATAACATCAGAACAAAAAAAAAAATCTAATTTGATTTTTTTTATTTATTAACACAGTAGCTGACAAACCTGTACTTGTTGAATGTGACTGGTTAATTAGTAAATTAACAATATAAAATGGTCAACAATAACAAATTAATTCAACAATAGTAAAACAACAGCATGACATCATTTCCTCCATTCATGTGGAGAACTCCTTCAGAGCCCAAGATTTAGTGGCGATTTCTTGTCGTAGTCTAGAATATTCCTCTGCAAGAGCCTCGAAATCCTTGCCGTAGATCTCAAAGGACGCCAGTTTGGACTCGACCGCCTGTTTGTCCATCTCTGAGGTCTTCAGCTCGGCGTTGAGCTTCTCCCTGAAAACAATAACAGATGTATGTTACCAAAATGAATCCTATCTAATGTAATCGCTCATACCGTCAATTAGGCATGTGACGGTATCAAATTTTCATGCTGCGATAATTGCTGAAGCTTTTCGGCATACATCATACGGTATTATCACGATATTGTTGTCATAGTATAACAGATTTAAGAACTCTTTCTTATAACAAAAAGAACTCTGAATGTTTAAATACAATAATACAATACACAAAAATATATAAAGTAACATTTTCAAACAGATTAAAGAATTATAAAGAACAACAGGAAACACTTTACAATAAAGTCTCATTATTTAATGCATTAACTAAGATTGAGCAACAGCTACATTTGTTACAGAAAGTATTATTTTTTGTTAATGTTAGTTAAGAAATACAACTGATCATTTCAGGTCCATTAAATAAGTTCTTTTGATTTTAGTAATGTTATTAAACATTAACTAAGAAATTAACATTAACTAAGAATAATTAATGCTTTATAAGTATTTTTCATTGTCAGTTTGGTAATAATGAATTAACATGTTAACTAATGAAGCCGTATGTCTCAGTTTTACTGAACAATAACAAATAATCACATTTCTAATCATTAGGGCATGTTGTAGTCCAGATTAAAATATAAAAATGTTTAAGTTTGAAAATAAATAGCCTATTAAGTCTTTAAGTATTCAGTATTTGGTGCTGAGATGAACAACATGAATGTCTGTTTGAAGCATTTTAAAAACTTCACTAGCGCAGTTGCTTTGTTTGCGGGGTTTCCGGGGTAACCGCTGCATTTCTGCTGTTCCATCAGCGCCCTCTGCTGTCAGAGAGTGAACGTGCACTTTCATTCAGCACGTCTCCTTCACTCGTTCTGCCATATGCTTCTCATGCACATCTGAGCGCGTGTCCCTTTGACGCAGAATACAGCGGTGTTGTGCATTTTATACGGTTGATGGGGAAAGTATTCTTAATGCATTATAAAAATTTTAATAATTGGTAATAAATTATTATTTACGGTATTTTGAAGTGTCTACGATAATTTCAGCATTACTGAATATCGGCACAAGTCTACCGTCAGTAAAACAGCTACAGGTTCAGACCGTACTCACGTTATTTTCTTATGAGCCGCTATCTTGTCTCTTGTGTAGGTGTCCAGTTGAACTTCAAGCATCTCGGCTCTGCAGGAACAAACTCGTTGTTATGAACATGTAAATTACATTTAAGAGCACAAGCCAAAGTCACAATGATCGCACCTTATCTTCTGCAAACCGATCTCACATTTGGCCTCAAAGTACTCGATCTTCTTCCTGTCTAGATCTTTCTGAGCCTTCAGCCGGAGATCCAGGACGAGACACTGAAGGATGTTCACACACTTCAGCAGCTCCTGTCAAAGCAAACTCTTTTAATGTAATTATGATAATCTAACGAGGACAGATGATCATCTAAAGAAAGTTTCTCTGGACTCACAGACAGGTACGCGTGAGTTTGTCTCTGCAGTAACGTGGCGTTCTCTCTGTTTCTCTCAGAGAGGCTCTTTGCTTTCTTCTGTTCACCGTCCAGCAGTTCAGGAAGTTTAGAAAGCTTCACACTCCTGAGACCCTCGCTTTCATTCTCTAAAAAGAAGAAGTAATATATTTTCCTCTTAAAGGGGACCTATAATGCACATTATTTCTCAAGATGTAATATCAGTCTCTGGTGTCTCCAGAATGTGTCTGTGAAGTTTCAGCTCAAAATACCCCACAGATCATTTATTATAGCTTGTCAAATTTGGGTGTGAGCAAAAACACGCCGTTTTTGTGTGTGTCCCTTTAAATGCAAATGAGCTCCACTTTCCAGAAGAGGGCGGAGCTTTAACAGCTCAACAACAACAAAGCTGGAGAATCTCACGCAGCCAAAATGAGGATTGTCAGTAACGGTGTTCAGCCTTACATTGAGTCGACACTGATGGAGAGACTCAGGAAGAAGTTACAACTTTTAGAATGAAACTGGACGTTTCTGAATGTTAGTGGGTTAGAAATTAAATTTATGGGGATTAAAAAAAAAAAAAAAAAAAAAAAAGGAGTAGGTGGATTTTTACCATTATAGGTGGTTGTTTACACAGACTGTGGACACACATCTAAAAGTGAATTTTGCATAATAGGTCCCTTTAAATAAACAGCGTACTAACAAAATATCTCGTCATTAAAAAAAACAATAGGTTGTTTTCACGACGTCATTGCTGGAGCGTGAAATGCGGCTGGAGGGCAGGAGGTGAATTTTCTAGACATCACAAACTCAAAATTCGCATGTTTTGCATCATTTATGGTTGCTTAAATCGATCAAACCAAAAAACCACAAGGAGCTTTTATCGTTTACGCAACTTTCATTGTTTTTTTATGCAACTTTTTAAAAAGTTGTCACCTTTTATAGCGTTTTGCGTCTGCTAATACTGAAATTAAAGGGTTAGTTCACCCAAAAATGAAAATTCTGTCATTTATTACTCACCCTCATGTCGTTCCACACCCGTAAGACCTTCGTTCATCTTCAGAACACAAATTAAGATATTTTTGATGAAATCCGATGGCTCATTGAGGCCTGAGCAATGACATTTCCTCTCTCAAGATCCATTAATGTACTAAAAACACATTTAAATCAGTTCATGTGAGTACAGTGGTTCAATATTAATATTATAAAGCCACGAGAATATTTTTGGTGCACCAAAAAAACAAAACGGCTTATAAAGTGATGGCTGATTTCAAAACACTGCTTCAGGAAGCTTCAGAGCATTATGAATCTTTTGTGTCGAATCAGCAGTTCGGAGCGCCAAAGTCACGTGATTTCAGCAGTTTGACACGCGATCCGAATCATGATTCGATACACTGATTCATTTGTGCTCCGAAGCTTCCTGAAGCAGTGTTTTGAAATACTCACATGAACTGATTTAAATATGTTTTTAGTACATTAATGGATCTTGAGAGAGGAAACGTTATTGCTGGCTATGCAGGCCTCACGGAGCCATCGGATTTCATCAAAAATATCTTCATTTGTGTTCTGAAGATGAACGAAGGTGAATGAGGGTGAATAATTAATGACAGAATTTTCATTTTTGGGAGAATCGGAGGGTCACATTCAGCCGACACACTGTATTTTTTGTATTTATTTCAACAAATGACAACCAAAATCAAACCCATAGAAGCTCGTGAACAGGTTTGAAGTGGCTGTGTGCAGGTTATACTCATTCACAAGCCGAGTGAGAGTCATACTTGCAAATGTAATGTTGATAATTATTACACCAAAACAAAATACAAAACTTTCAAAAACACTCAGCAATGTGATTATTTTATTGAGTGGGTTTAATCAGTGACATTATTAGATTTGCTATACAGCGCCTTCCCGTCAACCTGCTTCCCTTAGTGTTTTATTCGTAGAAAAGGTGAAAATTGTACATTTTTTTCCCCTGAACGATGACATGAGCTCCTATCGCAATTCTCGATTCAGCACGAATGACCTACAATGGCGATATTCTTCACAATCACGACAGAAAATCAAAACACTGCCCTTAACGTCCAACATATGTTGTGATTTTCTGTTTATACCTTTCTAATCCAGCACAGTACGGAGTTTTCTCCATCTCTTCCATTCTAATTTTCACTTCTTGCCCTCCACCTGAACTTTGTGCGTCACCAGAACCATGTGATTTAAATGCAGTTCATCATTCAACTATAAAGATGAGTTTACCCCACTCAGGCTGATAGTATGTGAGGATATTGGCGGCCTTCCTCTTCAGATGTTGCAGGAGTTCTGATGGTAACCTCTGCTTCATTTGCATGATGTCCTGAAGGTAGAAATATGAAATAAAAGCTTTAAAAGGTACATTATGTAACTAGATAAGTACACCATGAATAATAAAACGGCATCTTTGTGTCGCTTTTACAGCATTTCAGTTCCTTAAGTTTTCTCCATCTCCTAATGCTGAGCTCATGTTGATTCATGTTTTATTACGAGCTCGGTCTCGTTCTCTTTTCTCCAGCAGACTCTCCTCTGTTTGGCGTTTGTTTAAAACGGCTGATTCCTGGAGATTTAGCGGCTCCATGTCAACCTTTCTCACTCATTGTGACTCCCACAAAGCAGCCAGAGAAACTTTTTTCTCTATTTACAGATATGACGAGACACACACGGACAAGTGACGTACGCAATATCCCCCCAGAAACATCTAAAATATAAACACTCATAATAGGCTTACCATAGTGAATCAGGGTAAAACATGTTTTGGAAGAAGGATTGATGATGCATTGACTCACAATTTAAATTTTGACAATATTGAACAAAACAAAGTTACATAGTGCACCTTTAAATATACTTTACCGCATCAGCGATGCATTAAAGGATTAGTTCACTTTCAAATAAAAATTTCCTGATAATTTATTCACCCCCATGTCATCCAAGATGTTCATGTCTTTCTTTCTTCAGTCAAAAAGAAATTAAATAAAAGTTTTGATGTAAAAAATTAAGGTTTTGGAGGAAAAAAACGAACGCGTTCATTCCGTAAGCAGAATAGGGAAGGCGTAGGACATAAAGCGTAAGCTTTTTGAAGAATACGGAAAGCGTAAGCACATGCAAGGCGATCATTTGTGTTTATAAAGCATATACATTTACATTTTTTTTTTAAAATGACCAATCGTTTCACTCGATAAGACCTTTATTCCTTGTCTGGTATCGTTTAAAGCCCTTTGAAGCTGTAATTTTGACCTTCAACCGTTTGAAGGCCATTGAAGTCCACTATAAGGAGAATAATCCTGGAATGTTTTTATCAAAAACCTTAATTTCTTTTCCACTGAAGAAAGAAAGACATGAACATCTTGGACAACATGGGGGTGAGTAAATTATCAGGAAAATTTTATTTGAAAGTGAACTAATCCTTTAATAGTGAATATGTGTTCGCCAATCTGAAGTGTTACCATGATAACAAATGAAACCTTATTGTAAAGTGTCACCTGTTCCTGATGATTTGCTGAATCAGAGCTGGCCGTTTCTATCAATGCACAAACACTGACGAGGAACGATGGCGTACCTGTTCAGGAGGCATCTGTCTCTTGACTCTGTCTGCTGTCAGTCCCAGAACGCCACTGTGATGTTCACTGATGTCAGAGCTGATGTCCATCTGTCTCACACACTGACCCACCGCCAAACACTGCTCCAGTGTGCTGAAGAACTGCATGAGCCCAAACATCATTAAACTGAATCATATGATGCTTTTTAATCCTTTTGTGTGTAATGTGTCTGTTTGTGCATTTATAGAAGACAAAAAAGAAATGAAGTACATTTAATGCTAAATTGCATGATTTTCTTTATTGTTTTAGATGTCAGGTGATGATGATGATACAAGTATTACCTTTAGTCTTCTGTGCTGCTACTCATGATTGCATTGAAATAAGAGTTTATATTGATTCAGAAACACAAAAGCAGTTGATGTCGGTACCTTGTCCTCCGCTGTCCGAGCGCTGGAGACTTTACTGAAGCGATTCTCCTGGACGATCTCTCGCAGAAGCCGATGAACGCTCTCCACACGCAGCCAAGACAGTCTCTGAGAGTGCAGCTCACGCTCGGCCTGAGGACACACACACAGCTTCATCACACACATCCTTCCTCCAGGTGGAATCGACAGACTTTTTATGCACCGTGAGGAAAAATGTATCTGCAGAATAGCATATTTTATATTTATTTTACTTTATACAGTTATTTTATCCACAGTTCCTTCTTCCAGATAGAACCAACACACTTTTCCTGCACGAACAGAGGGGATATGCAGAATAGCATATTTTATATTTATATTTATCTGTAGCTCCTTCTTCCAGATGGAATCTAAATGCTTTAATAAAGTTTTTTCTGCATTAATTATGGAAAAAAAAATCTGCAAAGAAGCATCTTTTATATTTTATTAATACTGTACATAGTATTTTTTGCTTCTTTTACTTTTATATAACCATTTTATCCACAGTTAATTCTTCTAGAAGGAATCTACACTTTTTCTGCACTGATTGAGGGGAAAATCTGCAGAATAGAATCTTTTATATTTCAGTTTTAATTTTACTTTTATATAGTTATTTTATTCACAGTTCCTTCTTCCAGGTGGAATCGACAAATTTTTTCTGCACTAATAGACGGGAAAAATCTCAGAAATGCATCTTTTACATTTTATTTATTTATGTGACCCTGGACCACAAAACCAGTCATAAGGGTTGAGGGTTGAGATTTATACATTACATGAAAGCTGAATAAATAATCTTTCCATTAATGTATGGTTTGTTAGGATAGGACAATATTTGGTCGAGATACAACTATTTGAAAATCTGGAATCTGAGGGTGCAAAAAAATTTAAATATTGAGAAAATCACCTTTAAAGTTCTCCAAATGAAGTGCTTAGCAATGCATATCCACTCACAAAAATACATTTTTGATATATTTATGGTAGAAAAATTTACAAAATATCTTTGTGGAACGAGATCTTTACTAAATATCCTAATAAATTTTGGCTTAAAAGAAAAATTGATAATTTTGACCCATACAATGTATTGTTGGCTATTGCTACAAATATATACATATACAAATATATGGTTTTGTGGTTCAGAGTCACATGTATATTTATTATCTCATTTACTTTTATAAATATTTTATCTGCACTTCCTTTTTCCAGACGGAATCTAAATACTTTAATAAAGTGATTAGACACACTTTTTCTGCACTGATTATGGGGGAAAATCTGCAGAATAGCATCTTTTATATTTTAGTTTTTATTTAACTTTTATATAAATATTTAATCTGCAGTTCATCTTCCAGATGGGATCTTGGAAAAAAGAATTGCAGAATTAAATATGGCAAAATGTGTTAGACTACGCTCAGTTGGTAACATTATCAAATTATACAATATTTATTAAATATACAAAGGGGTGTTATATTAATTGAGTAACTAAATTTGTAGCTAAACCTAAAAAAAAGAAACATGCACTTTCTCTTATGAATATCATTTTCAAAACCAGTTGATAGACATCCTACATTTACGTTTATGGCCGATGCTTTTATCCAAAGCAAGTTATACTGCATTCAACAAAAATTTGTCTTTAAGTTCATGCATTCCATGGGAATCGAACCCATGACCTTGGTGTTGCTGGCATCACGTTCTACTGTTTGAGCTATACGGATGCATCATTCTCTGTCAGTTACTTTACAGGCCCATCCATGAGAGAAAACATTTGCCAATAAAGCTTATTGAAGCACATCATAAACATCCCAGTTTCTGGGGTCTGACCTTCTCCAGGTCCCTCCTCAGGTGCTGTGTGAGTCCGGTTCGGTCCACATGCTGGGACAGAGTCGCCAGAAGCTTGCAGAACTGAGGGTTCTGGATCAGATCCTCCTCTGTCATCTGACACAAAGGGAATGCTGATAACACTAAAGGAACGGATGGTGAGATGGTTAGTTAATTACTCACCCTCATGTCGTTCCACACCCATAAGACCTTCGTTCATCTTCAGAACACAAATTAAGATGTTTTAGTTGAAATCTGATGGCTCAGTGAGACCTGAGCAATGACATTTCCTCTCTCAAGATCCATTAATGTACTAAAAACATATTTAAATCAGGTCATGTGAGTACAGTGGTTCAATATTAATATTATAATGCGACGAGAATATTTTTGGAGCGCCAAAAAAAACAAAATAACGACTTATTTAGTGATGGCCGATTTCAAAACACTGCTTCAGGAAGCTTCGGAGCGTTATGAATCAGTGTGTCGAATCAGCGGTTCGGAGCGCCAAAGTCACGTGATTTCAGCAGTTTGGCGGTTTGACACGTGATCCGAATCATGATTCGACACAAAAGATTCATAACGCTCCGAAGCTTCCTGAAGCAGTGTTTTGAAATCGACCATCACTAAATAAGTCGTTATTTTGTTTTTTTGGCGCACCAAAAATATTCCCGTGGCTTTATAATATTAATATTGAACCACTGTACTCACATGAACTGATTTAAATATGTTTTTAGTACATTAATGGATCTTGAGAGAGCAATTGCCTCACGGAGCCATCGGATTTCATCAAAAATATCTTAATTTGTGTTCTGAAAATGAATGAAGGTCTTACCGGGTGTGGAACGACATGAGGGTGAGTAATTAATGACATTATTTTCATTTTTGGGTGAACTAACCCTTTAATATCGATGTTAGAATCATGTAAAAGCGTTCAATTAGGGTAGAAAAAGGAAATTCCTTTAAAAAAATGTCAAGATAAAGATTTAAAGAAGTTCAAACCTTGTTGATGTAAATTGTCTCCTTTGCCCAGAGATGAGACAAACACACGATCTGTCCTCTCAGACATCTATAATAACAATAACACGGCATTACAGGCTATAAATGTTATTAATAAGATACTTACAACTTCATAAGTCTTAAAATTGTCGTCCTTACCTGGATGTTTCTCGTTCAAAACAACAAAAAAATCTCTCTCAGCTTCTGTCACACTATTAGTTTGTTGACATTTTCTCTTCGTTTTTACCGCCAGGACATCCGAGTGATCCACTGCGCATGCGCGACTGTTAGCGTGCTGATTGGTTCACTGCCTATAATGACGTCGTTTGAACTCTTAGGTTAAGCCAATGAGCGTGAGCTCTTATTCTGTAACATGTATTACATATTTAATATTACGAAAGTAAATTATATATTAGGCTAATAATATTACGAAAGAATAAGTAACTTAAATATTGTGAGAAATAATATATAAATAATTAAATAATTATGTGAAATAATATAATCCAGTAGTGTACGTTTTTTCAACTTTTACCAAACCTCTTCAAAAACCAAAACAAAACATATATATATATATATATATATATATATATATATATATATATATATATAATTTTTTTTTTAAAGTTTCTGTGTAAATAAAACATAGTCCTATACCAATAATCAAAATATTAATAACTTTTAAATCATAATTTCTAATTAATTCCTAATTTCCTAATTTATTTTTTTAACGTCATAATTATATTTTGTCATAATTTTGACTTTTCATGATTTACAATAATATTAATATTACGAAAGAATAAGTAACTTAAATATTATGAATATGAAATAATATATAGTCCAGTAAGTGTACGTTTTTTTTCAACTTCTACCAAACGTCTTCAAAAACCAAACCAAAACATTATATATATATATATATATATATATATATATATATATATATATATATATATATATATATATATATATATACTTATCCATAAATATATACACATATAAATATATACACACACACACATATATATATATATATATATATATATATATATACAGTATATATATACACACATTTTTTCTTTAAAGTTTCTGTGTAAATAAAACATAGTCCTATACCAATAATCAAAATATTAATGACTTTTAACTTTTCAGTCATAATTTCTACATTTTAATGTCATAATTATGATCTTTTATATCACAATTTTGACTTTTCATGATTTACAAAAGCATGATTTTTCCTTGTGTGGCAGAAATGAGTTTTCATAGGCAATCAGCTTCTTTGTTTCAACTATTTTATTTACAATAGACAAAAAATACAAACGTATGTACATCTGATTCATCTGAAGTTTATACTCATTTCCTCATCAAAAGCATTGCTGCAGACCCGAAGGGACAGAAAATGATATTTTTATTATCTCGTCTTTGATTTGTTTTAAAGCTATAAATTATTGCTGAACAGAATTGATATCCACAAATTCGCAATAATCATCTCTGAATTGCAGTAAAATCTATTTTATCTTAAAGAGCAGGTAAAAACATCACCAACGTGAATATTAAAATGTATTCTGTACAAAAATTATTTTATTCCTCAGTGTTTCTGTCTTGTTTTCTAGCACAAAAAATGCTTAAATCAAGATAAGCATTTATATTTAGTCTTGCTTTCTGGGGAAAAAATATCAAAAATAAGTGAGTTTGTGCTTAATAAATGGAGTCAGAAAATTTCTGTTCTTGTTTTGAGCACAAAATCACTTATTTGTTAAGTAAAAAAGACTTAATATCTTCAGTCATTTCTCTTCTCCAGTAAATGTATCTTGATTTAAGGATTTTTAGATATTTGTGCTGGAAAACAAGACAGGAAGAACATGATTTTTTTGCAGTGTGGTGAAACGTTTGGACACACTTGACAGAGTTTGCAATCTTAAAACCCTTTTGATCTAAGAAATGCATTTCTTTGCGAAACTGAAATGTAAGAGTGTTTTCATTTGAGGATCAAACTGTGTTATTTCAGAGTTTTCATCACTGCACTGACTCTAACATGTGAAGATCAGTCTGTATAAAGAACGAGTGTCCGAGCGTTTGACTGCGTTTGACTTTAAGGCATTCAGTTCAGTCACTTCATATGTATTTTGTGCCATATTTCCTCTTTGATATCTGTCCCGCATCCCTGTAACCAGTGAACATTCATTCACTAATGCAAATATCAACATCACCTCCATCTTGTGGTTTCACACAGTTACAGCAGATTTTACAATCGATAGATTTAGCAATACTCGGGTCACTTTTTCAACCAACTCTTAGCTGGTTTCAAATTCTTCTTACATGAAAAACCCCTTTAGGGAACTTTATTTACTAGAAATGTAACAAAATGTGGTCTTATTAGGTTTAGACAAGATTAGTCTGTGGGTAGATCGAGTTTTGGCGGTGGAAAACAATTAATGCCAATGAGGGTCAGAATAATACAAGTTCCCTTCTGAATTAAGTTTACTTGGTTTTCTTGTTTTAAGCATGAAATCACCAAATTTTGACCTATTTCTCAGAAAACAAGACTTATTATCTTCAGTCATTTTGATTCTCCAGTAAATGTATCTTGATTTAAGAATGTTTGTGTACTTTTGTTTATAATTTATACACATAAGAAAAGGTACATGTTTCTCAGGTGCTTCAGAACATTTTACAGATTTAATTTTGTTTCAATTCATTTTTAATTTTGATTAAATTAATTAAACTTTATCACTACAAAAAAAAAGTTAAACAACCCTTAAAGGGTTACTTCGCCCAAAAATTCAAATAATGTCATTTATTACTCATGCCGTTCCACACCCGTAAGACCTCCGTTCATCTTCGGAACACAAATTAAGATATTTTTGATGAAAACTGAGGCCTGAACAGTGACATTTGCTCTCTCAAGATCCATTAATGTACTAAAAACATATTTAAATCAGTTCATGTGAGTACAGTGGTTCAATATTAATATTATAAAGCCACGAGAATATTTTTGGTGCGCCAAAAAAGCAAAATAACGACTTATTTAGTGATGGCCGATTTCAAAACACTGCTTCAGGAAGCTTCGGAGCGTTATGAATCAGCGTGTCGAATCAGCGGTTCGGAGCGCCAAAGTCACGTGATTTCAGCAGTTTGGCGGTTTGACACGTGATCCAAATCATGATTCAAGACGAAAGATTGGGTAAAATAACCCTTTAAAAATGAATTAATTTTATTTATTTTATTTTTTTTAACTCAGTTTGAATGAATGATTCAATGACTCACTCATACAGTCTTCACTTTCAATATTGGATAAATCTGTTTTTGAATGAATCTCTTGAATGATTCAAAGACTTCACTTGGTTAATTACTGGATGAATCAGCGTTTTGAACTCTCTCTGGCTCAGGAAGCTTCGGAGCGTTATGAATCAGCGTGTCGAATCAGCGATTCGGAGCGCCAAAGTCACGTGATTTCAGCTGTTTGGCGGTTTGACATGCGATCTGAATCATGATTCGACACAAAAGATTCATAACGCTCCGAAGCTTCCTGAAGCAGTGTTTTGAAATCGGCCATCACTAAATAAGTCGTTATTTTGCTTTTTTGGCGCACCAAAAATATTCTCGTGGCTTTATAATATTAATATTGAACCACTGTACTCACATGAACTGATTTAAATATGTTTTTAGTACATTAATGGATCTTGAGAGAGGAAATGTCATTGCTCAGGCCTCAATGAGCCATCGGATTTCATCAAAAATATCTTAATTTGTGTTCTGAAAATGAATGAAGGTCTTACAGGTGTGGAACGAGTAATAAATGACAGAAATTTCATTTTTGGGTAAATTAACCCTTTAATACACACATTTTTTTTACATATAGCCCTTTAAAATTGATAAATTTTAAATAAAAACTTTTTTCTAGATTTTTGGCGGTGAGAAAACAATGTATTTCATGCTAGCACTGATAAATGTTTTGAATAAGTAACACAAGTGTTGAGTTATCCGTCTTGCCGAACTTGAGCTGTGGAGGTTAAAGTGCATGAACAGTATTTGGACCCTGGTGCAGTGTGTCTCAGAGCACCATGGTTGGGATGTGACGCAGCAGTGCAGGATGGGAAACGGCTGGCATCTGCGCTGGAGGAGACGACGGCTGTCCGGCCTCAGAGTTCGAGCCGTTGGGTCGGTGTCTGGCGCTCTTCTGATGCGCGCGCAGGCCGGCCAGCTGCGAGTACGCGCTCTGGCACACGTGGCACTTGTAGGGCCGTTCGCCCGTGTGGAGACGCACGTGGTTGCGCAGCGTGGACGACTGGCTGAAGCGACGGTTGCAGAAGCGGCAGACGAAGGGTTTGTCCAGGGTGTGGATGCGCATGTGTGAGCGCAGGTTGCTGCGGGAGTTGAAGCCACGGTGACAGATGACGCAGCGCATGCGACTCGCGGTTGATGAAGAGGAAGAGGAGGGCAAGGAGGAAGATGCAGCATCACACACGTGTGCGTCGTCTGTGGAGGAGAATGAAGACCACTTGATGTTAACTTAAATGTCAAGTCAATTTCACAATTAATTACAAAGAAATACATTTTTATACAAACAATATAAAGAAAAACAAGTTAAAAGACTGAATGTTTGAGATATTTTGATGTTAGATAATAGTTCTCTCTGCTGTATATGGCACATAAATATGAAGGTGCTAAAAATAATATCTGGACAAATATTTTACCCAAACATTATGTCTAAATTATGAGTGGATATCAAATTTGGACAGCAGCAGTCCCATGGTGCACCACTAGAGGGCAGACACGTGTTTCACAGATAACATCTGCTCCGCATTCTTTCCTCAAGCTCTTAAACTCGGACTAATTAAGCAATAAAGCTTAAGAAAACATAATGAGTTTATCTCTGTAATTGCTGTGATTTTTATCAGCTTAACATGCACACACACACACACACACACACATACATAACACACTCACACACACACACACACACACATTTTCACTCACACACATTCTCTCTCACACACATTCTCTCTCACACACACACACACACATTCTCACACACACACACACATTCTCTCACACACACACTCACACTTTTTCACACACACATATTCTCTCTCTCACACACACACACATTTTCACTCACACACACACTCTCTCTCACACACACACACACACACACATACACACACACACATTTTCACTCACACACATTCTCTCTCTCACACACACACACACACACACACACATTTTCACTCACACACATTCTCTCTCACACACACATACACACTCTCACACACATATTCTCTCTCTGTCACACACACACACACATTCACACTCATTCACACACACACACACACACACATTTTCACTCACACACATTCTCACTCTCACACACTCTCACACACATATTCTCTCTCTGTCACACACACACACACACACACACACACACACACTCATTTTCTCTCTCACACACACACTCACACATTTTCACTCACACACATTCTCTCTCACACACATTCTCTCTCACACACACACACACACACACACACATTCTCTCACACACACACTCACACTTTTTCACACACACATATTCTCTCTCTCTCACACACACACACATTTTCACTCACACACACACTCTCACACACACACACATTTTCACTCACACACACACTCTCACACACACACACATTTTCACTCACACACACTCTCTCTCACACACACACACACACACACACACATTTTCACTCACACACATTCTCTCTCACACACACATACACACACACACACACACTCATTTTCTCTTTCACACACACACACACACACACACACACACACATTTTCACTCACACACATTCTCTCTCACACACACATACACACTCTCACACACATATTCTCTCTGTCACACACACACACACACACACACTCATTTTCTCTTTCACACACACTCACACACATTCTCACACACACACACACACACACACACACACACACACACACATATTCTCTCTCACACACACACACACACACACACACACACATTTTCACTCACACACACACTCTCACACACACACACATTTTCACTCACACACACTCTCTCACACACACACACACACACACATTTTCACTCACACACATTCTCTCTCACACACACATACACACACACACACACACACACACTCATTTTCTCTTTCACACACACACAAACACATATTCTCTCTCACACACACACACACACACACACACACACACACACACACACACACACACACATTTTCACTCACACACACACTCTCACACACACACACACACACATTTTCACTCACACACACTCACACACTCATTTTCTCTCTCTCTCACACACACACACACACTCACTCACACATATTTTCTCTCTCTCTCTCACACACACACACACACACACACACACACACTCACACACACTCATTTTCACTCAAACACACATTCTCTCTCACACACACACACACACACACACACTCTCTCTCTCACACACACATACCGTTTCTCTTTTTCTGCTGTTCCTCCTCTGCTCCCGGGACTCCAGGAATACCAAGGAAGGTATTGTGGGAATTTCCATACCAAACGAGCAGTTCCTGATCTGGAGGAATCGTCTGAAACACAAACAGAAATGAATGAAATCCTGTCCTTCCAGTTCATTCACAGTTATCTGGATCTTCATTAATGTTCTCAAAACATAAACACAAAAAAAAAAAATGTTATTTAAACATCATTCATGGAACTTTTTTCATTGCGTCTTTGTTATTGATTTTTCAAATTCTAAAACATCCAGATCAAAAGTAATTCTAATGTATTCCCAGATTGTCCAGTGTTTCCTCACCAGTTCAGAAGGTGTTTTACCTCCAGAGTCCTGTAGAAGATGCTGCTGCCGATCTGAACCACCTCCAGGTTTTGCTCCTGCTCGTTTCGGGCACATTTAATGTACGTCATCCAGCTGCGCTGATCCTCCTGACTCGCGTCGATGAAGCAGCGGACGGTGCCGTCCTCGTTGAACACCTGAAACACACACCGTTCCTTTTAAACGTGCGCTTTTTTAGAAATAAAGATTCTTAAGCATCAGTGGAACCACTAAAGGTTCACTCTAATGCCGGGTTAAAAACAACCCAAGTTGGGTTAAAATGGACAACCCAGCGGTTGGGTTAAATGTTTGCTCAACCTGCTGGGCAGTTTTATTAAACTATTGTTTAAAAATGACTGTATTGCTTGCTTAAAATGAACCCAAAATATGTTGGAAATTAACATTTATTAATATGTTTAATAAATGAACATTAGTTTAATGAAAAATAATTAAACAATAAATGTTGATTATTATTGTTGCCTCTAGTAATTGTGTGTCTGATTTTTCATTTCCAACCTATTTTGGGTTCATTTTAAGTCAGACGTATATTTTTAAACAATAGTTGAGTTAAATAAAACATTTAACCCAATCACTGGGTTTGTCCATTTTCAACCCAACTTGGGTTATTTTTAGCTCAGCATTTTTTTAGAGTGTTCTTTATAGTGGAAAAAGGTTCTTTAAATTATTAAAATGTTCTTCACACTAAAAAAAAAAATGTTTCTTTTAAGAATCGATCACTGAAAGATTTGAGGAACCAAAAATGCTTCTTCTATCGCTGCAAAAAAACCTTTTTGAAACCTTTATTTTAAGAGTGCATGGAACAAAAAAGCTTCTTTATAGTGGAAAAAGGTTCTTTAGATTATTAAAATGTTCTTCACACTCTTAAAAATAAAGGTTCCAAAAGGTTTTTTCACAGCGATGCCAAAGAAGAAGCACAAAATGAAGAACTATTTTTTTCTTGGTGTGAAGAACATTTTTAAAGAACCTTTTGTGAAATGGAAAGTTTCCATGGATGTTAAAGATTCTTCATGGAAACATTGATGTCAAATATTTAAGAACATTTGTAAGAAAGAATATGTAAAAATATGTAAGAAAGAAATGTTTCTGTTCAGAACTGATCACTGGAAGGTTCTTTGGGGAACCAAAAATGGTTCACTGTGGAAAAAAAACAACCTTTCTGGAACCTTTATTTTTAAAATGCATGGAAAAGTGGAAAAAGGTTCTTTAGTTTAATAAAATGTTCTAAGAATAAAATGTTTCTTTTCAGAACTGATCGCTGAAAGGTTGAGCGAAAACCCCCTTTTGGAAGCTTTATCTTTACGAGTGTGTTCAAATCAATCCCATGATGCTAAAAAAAATCATGCAGAATAAAATGAGGTTTCTTTGGTTTGACACACACACACACACACACACACACACACACACACACCTCCCACATGAGGTTATTGTTCTTCCTCAGGTCCACGTGCTCAGGGGACACGAGCCTCCCGGTGAACGGGCCCATCTCAGTGCCGGCTTTGATCCAGGTCTTGGAGAAAATCCCCAGACCTTCTCCCGGGACTGAACTCTGGGCGATGATGACCTCGCTGGGCAGAACCAGACTAGACAGCTTCTGAACCTCTGCAGGACATCAACACCATGAATATGAATGGGCTTTTTTGTTTCAAGTATTCTCATGTGAGATATTCTAACATAATATTGCTTGTTATGGTATACAGCAGTCTATAATATAATCAGAGCAGCCTATATGGCACTTTACTGCTGTCAAAAATATAAATGACATTTTTAAATTGATTAAAACTTTACATTAATATGCTTTTGCATTCTGGCTGTTGTGATCTATTCTACATTGGGCTAAAAACAACCCAAGTTGGGTTAAAATGGACAAACACAGCAACTGGGTTGTTTTGACCCAGTGGTTGGGTTAAATGTTTGCCCAAACTGCTGAGTAGTTTTATTTAACTCAACTTGTTTAAAAATGACTGCCTTAAAATGAACCCAAAATATGATGGAAATTGACATTTATTAATATGTTTAATGAATAATAATTAAACAATAAACATTTATTAAATTGCATATTAATAAATGTTCACCTTTTGATTATTATTGTTGCCTCTAGTAATTATCTGTCTGATTTTTAATTTCCAACATATTTTGGGTTCATTTTAAGACATTTTTAAACAATAGTTGAGTTAAACATTTAACCCAGTCGCTCAGTTATTTTTAACCCAGCATTTTTTAGAGTGTAGCATGTTAATATTGCTTTTTATTATACACAGTTTAATATAATATAATCGCCAGGCACTTTATATGGCACTTTACTTTACTTTGGCGATTGTTATTTGATCTAGTTTAATATCGCTTTTTATGCTGGTGTTCATTTCAAAATGTTTAACAATTTCAACAAACGAATGAGCTTTAATAAAAACCGCTTGTATTGTTCAGGCCTATTCTTTTAGCTGTCAAACAAACGTGTGATTTTTATAGTTTATCTAGTGCTCAAAAACGAGCTCATCTTTGTAATGACACTTCGAAACGAATGAATGAAACGAATCCCCTTTATTATTATTTTGGTCACGAAATATGACCTCTATTTAACCGGATTAAATGCGTTAAATGTTGGGGAGGGAAACTGTAAAAGCGCATTGAAAGTCGCCTCAAAGAGCCAAAGAAAGACACTCGCATTTAATGTCAAAATCAAAGAATCGCCTATTTGTTGCGCACAAAACGCCAACAGAAGCGGCTGAGGAGAAGGTGAAGAACCGCATTCGTTCTGCTCGCACTGACACTCATTATTCTCCACTGACTCATTCCACATTCATTATCCTTTCACCACGTTTGTAGCAATAAATGTGAGTGAATGAAGCGATGGCTTGTTTAAAAACACGCAGGAATTTCGCAAACAAAAAGATGGAAAGGCGATTAGCTGCTTGACATGCCGTGAATGAGGACAGAAAGAGCCGTTCACGGTGTGTTAATGGAGAGAAGCGGAGATGCCAGGAGAGGAAAAGAGCCTGTCCAGAGATCCATGAATGCGGGATAAAGCTCCGAGAATGGGAATCTTTTCTTTGGCTTTCTCAGGTCAAGCACAAAGTTAACCAAATGAATTTAAAGCCGCTTCATTCAGTCGTCGGCGGTTACACGCCGAACGCGCGGGTCCAAAAGCACCTTTTCACCGCGTTAAACGGCTTCAATGGAGCAAAAGAAAAGAGACAAAATGCTGGAGAACAGCATCCCTGAGAAGAAATTCCCAGAGAGTTTATTCCCACTGACAGCTCTCGCAGATCATGACACTTTTCCTAGAGTTTCATTGGCGTTTAGACGCATCGCAAAGTTCGGGCGAATTTCGTCAGTTTTCTGAAAACGGAGTCGCGATTGGAATTAAGCAATTATTTTTCAGAATTATATAAGACTATCAACAACAACAACAACGAAAAAATAACTCCCCAACGAAATTAAACACACGACGGCGAAAAAAACAAAACATCGGGACTTTTTTTTTGGATAATTTACGAAGCGATTTTCTCAAGTTCGGGCGATTTTCGTCTGTTTTCTGAATACGGAGTCGCGAATTAAACAATTATTTTTCAGAATTTTATAAGACTATCAACAACAACGAAAAAATAATTCTCCAATGAAATTAAACACACGATGACGAAAAAAAAGATACTTTTTTTGTTGTTGATAATTTACAAAGCGATTTTCTCTGCCAACGAGTTTATTTTTCATTCATTCTTGATTATATCACATATTACGACAACAGAACCAGCGATTTAATATTTAAAATCTCGCTTCAGTTCAAACAATTAAATAAAATCTTAAAAACACATCTTAAATGAAAGATTTTCACCGCAAGAAAATCCAAACTAAAAGTTCGCTTGTACAGATCGTCCACAACAACACGTGCAACGTTATGGAAAGGTTATTTTATGGTGATAAAAATAAAACATAAACATAATTAGTCTATTAGAGAACGTTCTGTAATAATAATAATAATAAAAAAAACCTCATTGCAACGTTCTGGTAAGGTTAGTTTTTGGTTACAAAACGTTCCTAGAACGTTATTCTTATTTTGTTTTTATATGTTATAAAATATGGGAACGTTTCATCAGAGAACATCAGCATTAATCATTTTACCTCGCTTTAAAAAACATAAATAGCGACATTGCGTATATTTAACAAATAACAGTTGGCTCGCAGAAAGTGAAGTACCTCCAGTGAAGGACTGCGCCAGAACTTCGGCGGTGAAGGCGGTTCTCGGGCTCTGCTGCTGCTCCTCGTACGGATTCTCTCCCAGCACGTTTCTCCATCTGCCGTACAGAAAACTGTGCAGAATATCGGAGGTGATGATCTCACACAGCTGAGACCTGAACCGGGACTTCAGCGCGAGCGCCTCCGCGGGCAGAACCGAACCCATGTGTGCGGCGGAGCGGGTGATGATGCGGGGATGGGAAGAAACTGCTGCGGTCCCTCTGGATCGGGGCCACTTATAGGAGTCCGTGGCTCCGAGCCTCTAATTAGTTATTAATGACCCCCCAACCCACCTACACACACACACACACAAAACCTCTTTATGCAGGAGCCCCGCCACCCCTTAAAGACACACACCCAATGAGAAACTCCGAGTCTTTGTAAAGAGAGAGAGTGAGACAGATATGGAGAGAGAGAGAGAGAGACAGACTGAGAGATAATCTCACATAAGTGGCTCAACACCTGTATAGAGGCTATTAACACATCACAGGCTACAATTATTCTCACACATTTAACCAGCTGTTATTAACCTCAATACACACACAGTCTCTCATGACATGCAATTATTTTGATTTCACTCACTTTCTCTTGTTGCGGTTTTTTTTTTGTCTAAATATGTAATTATTTACGACACAAGTAATTTAAGTTTAAAGTGGGTGACGAGTAAAATGAGTAAAACAAATTAACATACATTGTGCATATGTAGCCTATTTTATGACACCATAAAGTGTCAAAGTATATATAATACCACCAAAAATGTCAAAGAATAATATATTATAGATGATTTAAGAATATATAGGCCTATGATAATATATGAAAAACATATATTTTTTATGACACTATATATACATACATTATATATATATATAGGCATTTAACATGCTCCATTATAGGAGTCATCTTGATTAAATTAATTATTTTGTTTTAAACCAGGCAATAAATTACAACAGCTTTAAGGTTCAAGAAACTGACTTTAAAAAAGAAACTCCCTGGGAAAGTGACAACTAACCCCGGTCTATTCATTCAAACACAGTTTATTCCCGGTATTATTATCTCACATAGTGAATTTGTGACAAACATTAGTGAGTATTTTTCTCTCTGACACTCTATTCTTTCTGAATCTCAGCAGATTAACATCGATCTCTGCTCATATCCAGCGTTCAGTTCAGGCTTTGTGAGCTTTTTCTTCTCCGGACGGATGGATGGATGGAGTGTTTGAAATGAGCATTTTCCCACTTTCTTCCAGCAGGGAGAACATCTTTATTCCATTCTCATCCCGCAGGTTCCCTTTTTATTTGATGCAAATCAATCTGTCAAGGTGTTTTGAGGAGGATCTGACATCCGTTACACTGGAGATCACTGTCATCATGTGATGTTCGAGGAGGAACATTCAGTCGTTTATTCGGGTTTGAGGTGAAGGTTTTTTATTTTATACACTCTTAGATGAAAAGGGTCTTTCAGGCACTTCATATATGGAAGCTTTTAGGGGTTTCCTCCATTTTATGAATTTAGTTTTGTTTAATTAATTTAATTTTAATTAAATTTTATGAACAGCTCATAAACAAACTTTACTACTAGAAAAATATGCAAACAACCCATTAAACATGAAAGTATTATGCAATAATTTAAGACATTTCTCCTTATATAGAACCTTTAGAATTGAGTCAAGAACCCTAGAGTTATATAATTCCCCAATCACAGTCTTTAATTAATGGCCAATTAATGCAGACAAGGAAACTGAATAGAATTGTAATATATTTCAAATGCTTATAAAGCCAAACCAAAACAAACATTATATATATATACTCACAATATCAACACACTGATTCTGTCCATCATGATCCGTGTCACACACAAAAGACTTATTATAAAACAAAATAATGAAAAACAAAGAGGTGAATTCGTGAAGAGATTCAATGTGAGATAAACATCAAAACCATGAATATGTCATCAGACGTACATATTTATATTCACTAACTTTAACAAGCCTTTCAGAACTCAATACATTAACGCACATTCAATCTATTTAACTGATCTGCTAAGAATATAAAGTGTTGCGATGTGAAATGTGAATGATCAATAATGTTCATGCAACACATTAATAATTAAAGCCGTAATGTTCACAGACTCCTGAACATGATTGTCTTCAATAATAATCCACCATCAGCAGATCAAATATCTCTTAAATTACACTCAAAATGAATTCACTACCCTTCCTTAATTTAAGAATGTATTTACACAATTTATTTAAATCAAATTAAATTAGTTTAGTTGGGTCAACACAATTTAGTTGGATTAAGTCAATTTATGATGTTACATTTATTGCATTTGCCAAACAAACTTTTAGTTTTAACACAAATATATTAAGCAAACTTCAGTTTTAAATAGGTTGATTCAACACAATAAAATTAATAAAATGTTCAAAATTAAGTTTTTTTTTAGCTTGTTTTAATTAAACTGAACAAAAGGCAGGAATCATTGTGTTGAGTGTACGTTTGCTCTTTATGCATTAATCCAGGGAATTATCATTAACTAAACTATTAAAAACACTTCTGTTCATTTAAATGAAGCTGAAAAATATATATATATTAGTTGAAAAACTAGAAGAAAATGATGTTCCCTTGGAAATAAACTGAAATGAGTTTAAGTTGAAGCACTAAAATTATTAAATGGAAAAAAACTACAACAAACTAAAACTGAATTAAAAATAAATTAAAGGCACACTATGCAAGTCGTTAAAAAAACAAAACTGCATGCATTTGTTTGTTGAATATGGAGTAATAAAAACACCATCATCTCCATGTCGTTTTTACAACATTTCAAATCCCTCAGTTCTCTCCATCTCAGAAAAACCGAGCTCATGTTGATTCTTGTTTTATTACGAGCTCTGTCACATTCTCTTTTCACCAGCAGATTCTCCTCTGTTCACCTGTTTTTTGTTGTGACATGTGAGCGTCTTACATTTGCTTATGATCTGCGATTTCTCTCTCGAGAAACCACGCTAATGTATTTTTTTTCTGATTTGAATTCGATGCTGGCGAACGATCTCAGCTTCAGCGTCATCACTACGATCCCGGTGTTGTGCCGAATTTCAACTCCCTGCTAAATTATTACTCCCTGCCTCATAGAAGTCGCTGACTGATTTCTGAATCCTAACCCTTCCCACAACTAATCCTAAACCTACCAGTACTAGGGGGGAAATAATTTGGTGGGAGTCAGAATTCGGCACAACACCGGCAACGTTACTAGGTCCCCATCCCGGAATCCTGCTGCCTTCACGTGCTCTCGGAATTATAGTAAATACGAGTTTCCTAGGCAAAAAATTGCACATGAACGCCCTCTCATGTCGAAACTTGAATGCGATGAGCTCGTAATCACGACTTCAGAAGTGGGAATTATCAAATTTCCTATAGCACAGGAAGGCAGAATTAATCCCGGAATCAATCTCGGGATGTGTTTGCGTTCACACAGAAGGCACTCTGGCAATGTATGCAATTTTCTGGGATCACTCTCTCTCTCTCTCACACACACACACACACACACACACACACACACACACACACACACACACACACACACAGTCCAGTGTTTTATCAGCCTGAGGGCAGAAGAGAAGGAAACTCATCTGTGCTTAAAAATCCATTATGCACAATGAATCCTCCCACAAACCACCTCTCACTAAACACACACACACACCACTGCGCTTTCAATTAAAGGAAAAACCACACCGGATACATTACACTAGACGGCAGGACATAGTTTAAGATCATCCTTAAGCATTTTAAGAGCAAATCTAGAGATCTTCTGTCTGAATAAACACTGATGTCTACAAACAAACACAATCGGACACTTTGGGATCAACAAACCTATTTACTCAAGATATACAACAACTAGGGTTATTATAGTTTAATTAAACTAAAATCTAATTTTTAGTTTTTTTGTTAAATTGTAACTAGTAATAGTAAAAAACAAACAAAAAACTATTATAAATATAAATTATTTTTAAAATATTAAAAAACCTTAAAATTATTTTATTACAGTTAGGAACATTTATAATTTTAATTTATATTGATGTACTTAATGTACTAAATTAATTAAAACTAAAAAAACAATTAAAATGATACAGACATTTTTTAATGACAAAAACAAATGTTAAAATTAAAGTGATTTTTAAATTCAGAATATTAATAAAAACTATAATAGTATCTTGATGATACTAAAACAACACTGAACAGATGTTTGTTTGGTGTTCATCTGCACTTCAACATTAGTTATCATTAGCTAAGCTTAAAGGATTAGTTCACTTTCAAATTAAATTTTCCTAATAATTTACTCACCTCCATGTCATCCAAGATGTTCATGTCTTTCTTTCTTCAGTCGAAAAGAAATTAAGAAAAACTTTCCAGGATTTTTCTCCATATAGTGGACTTCACTGGGGTTCAACGGGTTGAAGGTCCAAATGTCAGTTTCAGTGCAGCTTCAAAGAGCTCTACATGATCCCAGACGAGGAATAAGAGTCTTATCTAGAGAAACCATCGCTCATTTTATAAAAAAAAAATTCAATATTTTATAAGTTTTAACCATAAATGCTCATCTTGAACTATCTCTCTTCTTCTTCTCTATTAGAATTCCAGCAGTTTAGATGCTGCTAAGTGTATTACTGCCCTCCACAGGTCAAAGTTTGAACTAAATTGTCATATACAATATGCTAGTGCAAGTATATAACAATTAGTTCAAACTTTGACCTGTGGAGGGCAGTAATACACTTAGCAGTGTCTACACTGCTGGAATTCAAATAGAGAAGAAGAAGAAGAAGAGAGCTAGTTCAAGATGAGCATTTATGGTTAAAACGTATGAAATATTAAATTTTTTATGAGCGATGGTTTCTCTTGATAAGACCCTTATTCCTCGTCTGGGATCATGTAGAGCTCTTTGAAGCAGCACTGAAACTGACATTTTGACCTTTAACCGTCTGGAGTCCAGTGAAGTCCACTATATGGAGAAAAATACAGGAATGTTTTCATCAAAAACCTTCATTTCTTTTCGACTGAAGAAAGAAAGACATGAACATCTTGGATGACATGGGGGTGAGTAAATTATCAGGAAAATTTTAATTTGAAAGTGAACTAATCCTTTAATAAATACTACAGAAGTTTGTTCATTGTTAGTTCAAGTTGATTTACCAATACATTTTTAAATAACAAAAGCTGTATGTGTTATCAGTAAATGTACTAACATGAATAAACAATGAACAACTGCATTTTTATTAAATAACATTGACAAAGATCAATAAAAGCTGTAAGAAATATTGCCATCTTGTTAGCTAATGCATTAGCCTAACCTTTTTTTGATCCAAATTAACAAAATTTAAATCATGCATCATCAATTCTTCTCCCAAAACGTGTTTTTGTTTGACCCCGATTCACTATGGTAAGCCTGTTTATATTTTATACTTGTCGGGGTGGTTTTCGCGGGAAATGTTCGCGCTCGCCCGTGCGTGTCTCGTCATATCCGTAAATAGAAACGTTGCTCAGGCTGACACGTGTCTGGTGTGGGAGTGACACATGTTAGTTGTCAAAGCGAGCAAGAAATGTTGACAGAGTCGCTAAATCTCCGTGGAATCACTCGTTTTAAACAAACGCCGAAAAGATGAGAGTCTGATGGCGTGAAATGTTGTAAAAGGGACGTTATTACGACTCATGGCGTACTGAATTACTATCTAGTAGATGTTTTATGAGCAGAAGGATAACTTTATTCACCTGCACAGTCACGCAAAGCCAAAGGACCATAAAAACAAAGCATGCAGTTCTGCCTTTCAACCGCTAGAGGGCCAAAGGTTATATAGTGTACATTTAACTAATGTTAACTAATGATACCTCACTGTGAAGTGTTACTGAATGAGCAAATATGAAATAATCTGACAGAAGTTCAAATGACTGCTACACTTGTTTTAGGCGTCATAGAAAACACAGATGAACAAAAAGACAAAAACCTGGAAGATGAAGCGAAAGAAAAGGATGATGCCAAGTGAAGAAAAGCACAAAAGAAGACGTCGTCTTTCAATCATTTTAATACATGGTTACCTGTACACATGAGGAAGAAAAGAAACACTAAAATTAAACATTTTTGAAATTATAATATCCCTTTTCATTAAGCAATGAAGTTAATACTAGATCAATTTGTAACTAGTCAATCATACATATATTAGATCACACAGAGTAGAAAGGAAAAACAGAATTAAAAAGTTACTGGATCGGGACTGTACAGGAGTCCACAGTGTGTACTGGGATGGATGAGGGGCTTCAGAGAGACCGCCGGTACCAAATAAGACAAGAACTTTGATCTTCCAATACTTCGAATATAAAAAACTACAATTAATTAATACACAGGTAGGCTCTGAGAGGCTTAGCAGTCTTGAACGCTTTAAACGCTTTAAAGTTTACAGAACACACATAAAACGTCTCATCTGTCAGCAAGATGCAACATCAAATTTCAAATTACACATTCACAATCTTTGACAAATTTCAGTATGAAAACAGAACAGAAAAACAGGGACAGTTTTCCTGCAAAACACAGGACAAAAAAGTCTTTGATTTAATTATATATATTTTTAAATAAAGTATTTAGTCAAGTATCTGAGCATACATACATAGTTTTACAAGAGAGCAAAGGCAAAAAACAACCACCCTTTCCCCGTCAAATCACTGTAATAAAAAATTATCTGTTACATTTGCATACGTCTAAAAAAAACCTCTAAGATCTACAAGTTAAACGTCTGTCAAAATATTAGAGAAATCCATCTTTGTTTCAAAAAAAAGGAAAAAAAAAAAACTGAAATAAGATATTGCACCTTTTTCAACCAGAGTACAATAAAATGACAATGAAAACAGAATACAAAGTACATGAGGAATTACATCATCAGGAACCGACTGCCATTCGCCGTTTTTCGTGTAACAAAAGCATATATTTCTGTAACAAAAACATCACAGTTTTTTATTTATCGCACTGAATTAAAATGCTTTATGTATAAGAAAAAAGAAAGAAAACATTTTGTACACATTCTTAAAACATTGCATGACAAAACTAAACGATAACGTATTCAAGACTGCTAAGCCCACGATCATTTTATTGCAACAGAACTAGAAAAATAAGAGATTATATTGCGCGATCGATGAAATGCCGCAACTCCGGGGTTCATTTTGGCGATATACATCTGAATATATATATATCGTTGAATTAAAAAGGAAGAATAGAAAACAAACCAACTCTGAAACGGTCCAAAAAGGATCCCGGAAATTGCCCATTCGAATAAATGGTGTGTACACAAGGATTTAGTAACAATTTTGATGTCCTGATTTAGAAATAGTTCTCTTTTTAAATCATATAAGTCATTCTACAGCTAGTGTTTCTCACTAAGAAAAAAAGTAAAAGTCTTCAAGGCGTTGCAAATCTAGAAACCTCTGTTACAAAAGGTCTGTTTCCTCCTCGCAGTGATTCAAAAATCTTCAACTAAAGGGTCCGTGGTCGTCCGCTTTAATGATCCTGCGGGACGAAAGGAAAAACACAGCGTCAGTGTAATGTTATGAACACACCGGCGGTCAAACGCTGGGAATCATTCAGATTTTTTCATGTTTTTGAAAGAGTCTCTGTTCACCAAGGCTGCATTTATTTGATCAAAAATACAGTAAAAACAGTGAAATATTACAATTTAAAACGGCTGTTTTCTATGTAAATATATTGTAAAAATATTACCATTTAAAACAGCTGTTTTCTATGTTCTATGTATTGTGAATTTTTACAATTTAAAATAGCTGTTTTTGATGTAAATATAACAGTAAAAATATGTAATATTTGTTTAAAATAGCTGTTTTCTATATGAACATAGTAAATAAAACACAGTAAAAATTTAAAATGGCTGTTTTGTGAATATATTGTACATAAAACCGAAAAAAAAAAACCCCTCAAATATTACCATTTAAAATAGCTGTTTCTATGTAAATATATTGTAAATAAAATACAGTAAAAATTGTGAAATATTACAATCTAAAGCATCTGTTCTCTATGTAAATGTATTGTAAACAAAACAGTAAAAATTATGAAATATTAGAATTTAAAATAGCTGTTTTCTATATAAATATATTGAAATACAGTAAAAATTGTGAAATATTACTATTTATAATAGCTGTTTTTATGTGAATATATTGTAAATAACGGTAATAATTGTGAAATATTCATTTAAAACAGCTGTTTTCTATGTAAATATATTGTATAAAAATAGTTATTGTAAATTTTTACAATTTAGAATAGCTGTTTTTGATGTAAATATATTGTAAAAACAGTAAAAATATGTAATTAGTTTAAAATAGCTGTTTTCTATATGAACATAGTAAATAAAATACAGTAAAAATTTAAAATGTCTGTTCTGTGAATATATTGTACATAAAACCGAAAAAAAAACTCTGAAATATTACCATTTAAAATAGCTGTTTCTATGTAAATATATTGTAAATAAAATACAGTAAAAATTGTGAAATATTACAATTTAAAGCAGCTGTTTTCTATGTAAATGTATTGTAAACAAAACAGTAAAAATTATGACATATTACAATTTAAAATAGCTGTTTTCTATATAAATATATTGAAATACAGTAAAAATTGTGAAACATTACTATTTAAAATAGCTGTGAAATATAAAAATTTAAAACGGCTGTTTTCTTTGTAAATATATAGTAAATAAAATACAGTAATAATTGTGAAATATTGCAATTTAAAATAGCTGTTTTTATGTGAATATATTGTAAATAACAGTAAAAATTGTGAAATATTTTTACAATTTAAAATAGCTGTTTTCTATGTGAATATAATATATTGTAAATAAAATACAGTAAAAATGGTGAAATTTTACAATTTAAAATAGCTGTTTTCTATGTGAATATATTGTAAACAACAGTAAAAATTATGAAATATTACAATTTTATAGCTGTTTCTATGTAAATATATTGTAAAAATGCAGTAAACTGCCATTTTAAATTGTAAAAATAATTCACAGTTTATGTTTGATGAAATAAATGCAGCCTTGGTGAGCAGAAAAAAAATGTCTTTTAATGTTGAAATAATTCCAAACCTTTGATAGGCAGTGCTCAAGCTAAATATTATATAATGAATCTCTATAGTGTGTTTACCGGGAGGCCGGGAGCCTGTGTCTGTCCCTGGCTGTAATACGCCCCCTGCTGTCTGTAATACTCCACCCAGGCGGCGCTGTAGTCTGGAGGAGAACTCTGCTGAGAACCAGGACCGGCTCCCTGAGCTGAACACACACAGACAGAAGGAAGGATGAGAACACGGACATCCAGCTACGTTCGACTAACAGCCGCATGACAGACGGTCTTACTCTGTTTCTTGTAATACTCCTCCCATGCTTTGCTGTAGTCGGAGCCGCTGCTCTGGCCTTGGTTCTGTTGACCTGCACAGAGAACATCAGTTAGTACTAGGGCTGCAGGGATCATCCAAATAAAGCAGAAGTCTCAATACAGCTATTATCAAATGGCAAAGGCTGCGATTTAATTAAACAAATACATGCACTGTGTGTATGAGAATGAAGCGCAGCGCTGTGTTCATTTACACGTGAGCAGCTCATGATCCGCCGGCGTCTCAGAGCGTCTCGATTCATCTGCATCTGCAACTTCATCCGCATCTGCTGTGAGTTTGAGTCGCTTTAACATGCGTTTGAGAACGAAACATACGCCAAACATCTTCACAAACTCATAATGAAAAGCGCTGATCAACAAGAGAGACGCTTTAAGGGCTCCTGAGGTTTCACGGCAAAATAAAAGTTTGGTTTAATATTTGAAAATGACTAAATTAAGCCATAATTATTAGTATTGTGTAATTTTACAGTTGTAATGTAAACTAAAAATTTTTTTTAAATACCTTTTTTTTTTTTTTTTTTTTTACAGAGAAATATTACTGTTGTAATATTTCTCTGTAAATTAAAAAAAAATTTAGTACATGAAAATAATAAAATCAGGTATTTAAGATAAAAATAATTTTTATATTTTGTTTTATTTTGCAATTTTTATTAATAACAATATTAAAGCCATATTGATATAGAAATATTTTTTTCGCCAAATTGCGCAGCATGACGTACCATCCGTATTGATTTTTCACAGGATGTTTTACCCATATTTTGAACAACACGTTGCATTGGTTTTTTTGTGTGCAACAGCACAAGTTCATCTGCTGGCTTTTATCAGGAATAATGACAAACAACAACAGTATTCCAGTCCATTCAAAAGTGGCGGTAAATAATAATGGCAGACCCGGAAAACGGTCAGTCAGGAAAATAAAAACCTCTCAAACGAGTCTCCCCATGATGTTGTTCACACAGTAGTTTCAGAGGTACTTGCCTAGCTTCTTATAATACTGCTCCCACGCTTTGGAATAGTCCATCTGGCCGGTCTGGGATCCATTGTGACCTGAAATGAGCAGAATGAAATGAATCTGACGGGCCTCAGAAGAAACGTTCATGATGAAACGGATGAGGGACGTGAAACTCACTGGGGTCCTGCTGGCTCTGGGGCTGCCATGTCTGATATGTGGTTCCCCAACCTCCAGTCATGAACGTCTGCGGACCACTGGTGCACAAAAACAACATCTCACAGATCACAAACACACACCTGACACAATCCACCTGCTTTAAAACACACTGATGCACACTGCTCAGTTTTGAGACACTCACAACAAGGAAACAAGATCCTGCAGGGACACTCTATTCTGTTTTGATCTTAGAAAGAAAGGCACTCACTTCTGATGAGGGGTCGCTGGTCCTTGGGTGAAAGGACTGAGTCCAAAGCTGCTGTTTCCTCCCATTCCAGACGCCTGCATGAGGAAGAGCAGAATAACCCATCAGACACACTCGACCGATCATCAGTCTACACACTCTGATCTTGGACGCATACTTGAAGAGTTTACTTTCACAAACACCACTTTTGGGGTCAGAAAGGTATTCTTTTAAAGAAATTAATACTGTCATTCAAACAGAAAGCGATCACTCACCCCGATCTTCTCGTCTATCAGCTGTCTGGCCATTTCCATCTGCTGAGGAGATCCGCGGATGGAGAAGATCCGGACGTTGGGGTCGGTGTTTGGAGGAGGATTTCTCTGCAGCTCCACATGAGCGCCGGACTGCTGGTTGATGTTCTTTATGGTCTCTCCACCTGAGCAGAACACAAACACATGAGCACGACCTTCAGAAGTGTTTCTGGCTCAACGTTCCTCACACAGATGCATCATATGCAATCCGTCCTGTTTGAAGCTTGAGTATCTGGGACGATTTTAAGACACCTCATGATTTAACCAGTTTGAACCAGTGGTTGACGGATATATCGGCTGATCTTTAGCATTTTGAGATTTTTGGCATCAGCAGGCAAGTTTTCTGTTTTGCCAATGTGACTTATTTTGACAGCACTGAGAACGGCAGCACCTGAGCATTCTCCATCTGCTTTAGCTTCCTTTCTCTGCAAATATGCATTTATATCATTTAAACAAGTCTTTGAATATCTGAGAACATTTAATTTCCTTGCAAACTTTGGCGAATTCAGATTTTCTGAAATGCGCATTTGTTGACTACATAAAAACGTGTACTCTGTACATAACGGTTATTATTGTTAAACTATTAAAAACATTTGTTAATTACGGAGCTCTGCACGACATGCAGGGGGAAAAAAAGAAGCTAAATCGTGCGAATGATTTACGAATTTGTTCCCTCAATTTACTAAATTAGGCCCACAATTTACTACTTCGTTCCCTCAATTTATAAATCATGCGCATGATTTAGCAAATGGAGGGACCGAAATAGTAAATCATGCGAACGTTTTAGCAAATCGAGGAAAACAAAATAGTAAATCATGCAAACGTTTTAAAACACCGAAATAGTAAATCATGCAAACGTTTTAGCAAATCGAGGGACCGAAATAGTAAATCGTGCGAACGTTTTAGCAAATAGAGGAAACGTAATAGTAAATCATGCGAACGTTTTAGCAAATCGAGGAAACGGAATAGTAAATCATGCGAACGTTTTAGCAAATCGAGGGACCGAAATAGTAAATCATGCGAACGTTTTAGCAAATCGAGGAAACGAAATAGTAAATTATGTGAACGTTTTAGCAAATCAAGGAAACGTAATAGTAAATCGTACGAACGTTTTAGTAAATCGTGCAAACGTTTTAGCAAATCGAGGAAAACAAAATAGTAAATCATGCAAACGTTTTAGCAAATCGACGGACCGAAATAGTAAATCGTGCGAACGTTTTAGCAAATAGAGGAAACGTAATAGTAAATCATGCGAACGTTTCAGCAAATCGAGGAAACGGAATAGTAAATCATGCGAACGTTTTAGCAAATAGAGGAAACGTAATAGTAAATCATGCGAACGTTTTAGCAAATCGAGGGACCGAAATTGTAAATCGTGCGAACGTTTTAGCAAATAGAGGAAACGTAATAGTAAATCATGCGAACGTTTTAGCAAATCGAGGGACCGAAATAGTAAATCGTGCGAACGTTTTAGCAAATCGAGGAAACGAAATAGTAAATTATGTGAACGTTTTAGCAAATCGAGGAAACGAAATAGTAAATTATGTGAACGTTTTAGCAAATCAAGGAAACGTAATAGTAAATCGTACAAACGTTTTAGTAAATCGTGCAAACGTTTTAGCAAATAGAGGAAACGTAATAGTAAATCGTGCGAACGTTTTAGCAAATCGAGGAAAATAAAATAGTAAACTCGTGCAAACGTTTTAGCAAATAGAGGAAACGGAATAGTAAATCATGCGAACGTTTTAGCAAATCGACGGACCGAAATAGTAAATCGTGCGAACGTTTTAGCAAATCGAGGAAACGGAATAGTTAATCGTACGAACGTTTTAGCAAATAGAGGAAACGTAATAGTAAATCGTGCGAACGTTTTAGCAAATCGAGGGAATGAAATAGTAAATCGTGCGAACGTTTTAGCAAATCGAGGAAACGTAATAGTAAATCGTGCGAACGTTTTAGCAAATCGAGGAAACGTAATAGTAAATTGTGCGAACGTTTTAGCAAATAGAGGAAACGTAATAGTAAATCGTGCGAACGTTTTAGCAAATAGAGGAAACGTAATAGTAAATCGTGCGAATGTTTTAGCAAATAGAGGAAAAGTAATAGTAAATCGTGCGAACGTTTTAGCAAATCGAGGGAATGAAATAGTAAATCGTGCGAACGTTTTAGCAAATAGAGGAAACGTAATAGTAAATCGTGCGAATGTTTTAGCAAATAGAGGAAACGTAATAGTAAATCGTGCGAACGTTTTAGCAAATCGAGGGAATGAAATAGTAAATCGTGCTAACGTTTTAGCAAATCGAGGAAACGTAATAGTAAATCGTACGAACGTTTTAGCAAATCGAGGAAACAAAATAGTAAATCATGCGAACGTTTTAGCAAATCGAGGGAATGAAATAGTAAATCTTGCGAACGTTTTAGCAAATCGAGGAAACAAAATAGTAAATCGTGCGAACGTTTTAGCAAATCGAGGAAACGTAATAGTAAATTGTGCGAACGTTTTAGCAAATAGAGGAAACGTAATAGTAAATCGTGCGAACGTTTTAGCAAATAGAGGAAACGTAATAGTAAATCGTGCGAATGTTTTAGCAAATAGAGGAAACGTAATAGTAAATCGTGCGAACGTTTTAGCAAATAGAGGAAACGTAATAGTAAATCGTGCGAATGTTTTAGCAAATAGAGGAAACGTAATAGTAAATCGTGCGAACGTTTTAGCAAATCGAGGGAATGAAATAGTAAATCGTGCTAACGTTTTAGCAAATAGAGGAAACGTAATAGTAAATCGTACGAACGTTTTAGCAAATCGAGGAAACAAAATAGTAAATCATGCGAACGTTTTAGCAAATCGAGGAAACGTAATAGTAAATCGTACGAACGTTTTAGCAAATCGAGGAAACAAAATAGTAAATCATGCGAACGTTTTAGCAAATCGAGGAAACGTAATAGTAAATCGTACGAACGTTTTAGCAAATCGAGGAAACAAAATAGTAAATCTTGTGCACGTTTTAGCAAATCGAGGAAAATAAAAAAATTAATTAAACCTAAACAGCAATATAAAAAAAAAGACTAATAAAATGACAAAAGTACATAAGCAAAATTACTAAAAATGAAACTTAACACTGGTCTGTGTGAATTGGATGCAGATATTTCAATTGATTTTTTTCATGTAAATTTATTAAATTATTTATTACTAATTTTGTAAATATTGTAAAATAAATATAAAATTAATTTTAACTATTGTTAAGCATGTTTTTACTATATCATGCACATCGGCATCGGCCATTTCAGTTGAGCAACGTAAAGCATCTTTAAATCATCTGCTCGAGGGAGAAACGAGGGGTCTCGGGATTGTGTCCGAACACAGGAAAGCCTGGTAAAGGGAAACACAGGTGATGTCTGAACATTTGTTCACTTGTGGGAGACGCATCTAGGCGGCGTGACCCCGGCTGACCCGGGCTGAAACTGCTCATCAAAACCGCTCCTCCTCTCTTTGCCTCTGCGCCAGGGCAGATTGACTGAGACGGGCCATTAAGCTATTGTCAAACAAATTTAACTTCTGCATTAATGAAGCCATTATGAGCTCCGCAGTCAGACAGAGGGACGGATAAAGACCCGAGCGTCGAGTTCATGGACTGAGGAGCTCTAATTCAAGCGTATAGAGGACTGGTTAAAGGCTGCTGGTTAAAACTACTGGTGGTCTTCGACACGCACTGAAAAGTGAGTCTAACAAAGCTGATCGACAATGAGATCTGCGTTTCTCACTGAGGTCAGAGTTAACAGCCCTGTTGGGTATGAGAACCGCAACTGGCAGCAAATGATTTCCTCTCATTTTCATTATTTTGAGGTTTGTTGATAAAATGCATCTAAAGAAATGAGAAAGCACTTCATCTGGAGGTGATTTGATGACAAATGCAGACAGATAAATTACATATACTAATTAAAATTACCTGCATATATAACCAAACCCAAATTCATTGCATTAATAACACAGTGATTCTGACAATCTCTTTAACGTAAATAAAATGAATTAAAAATATTACTACATGCAATAAATATTATCCACAATCCAACATTTCCCGTGCAACGGTGTTATTTTAGTATTATTACGATACTATTACAGTTTGTTGATATTTTCAATTTAGACCACTTTTATATTTTGTTTTAATTTTCAAGTTTTAGTATTTTTTGTGCATTTTTTTGTCATTTTTATAAGTG
The DNA here is from genome assembly GCF_018812025.1 of Megalobrama amblycephala. Lineage (NCBI taxonomy): Eukaryota > Metazoa > Chordata > Actinopteri > Cypriniformes > Xenocyprididae > Megalobrama > Megalobrama amblycephala. Next base: position 1,365,349 of record NC_063047.1, read on the forward strand.
TCTTTTTAAAAAAAAAAAAAATGTCTATATAATTTATTAAGTTTTAGTTGATTTAGTTTTAGTTATTTTAGTTCTTCAACTTGAAATAAACAAAAATGATAATAGCTGCTTAATCAAAACCGCTGAAATAAAACTTTTTTATATTTTATTTTGGTTAATGAAAATGTTAAGTTTTAGTTAATGATAATTAAATAATAAAAAGTGTGAATGTCAAAACATTAACCGTTTCATTCAATAAAAAGAACGTCACTCATCGGATGAACGGCACAGTTTTAAGACCACCCAGTAGATGTTTTACTCCATTGTAGTCAAATAAAGAGCTTAAGGGTCCCTACAGAGTGAGCACTTATACGGGCCATTGCATAGAAAGTGACGATTCTGAAAAACGTGCATCTGACAGGATGAGTTTTGTTTGAGTGAAGTAATCTAGATTTCCACCAACTCAAAAATATATTCCCCTTGATGTCCGTTAATTATTCAGTACTTTCATTGCAATGCAATTACAAAACAACTTTACAACACAATGTTGTTTCCTATAAATTAACATCCTGCTGTAGCTTCTGTACTTTTACGGCCCCTTTTCCCACCCAGAATGATAACTATAACCAGATGATAACATTCCATTTATTCTCAGTTTTGTTTTCTGTCTCTTTAAATGTTGCTTTTTACAGTTGAGTGGATTCTAATTGGCTGTCAATATTTTTATCGTTCATCAGCTGAAACGATTTTGTTCCTCTGTGCCGCTATCATTATAGTTGTGGTGCGGACTTCTGTATTATAATAGAATTAGTATTAGTTATTTGATATTAGTATTATTTACTCTTGAAACTTGGCATTGTGGTACCCCGAACATTGCTGCGTTTGATACGATCAACTGTTTGCGACATTTAAAGCTGTTAACAGAACAAAACTGGCCAATATTTAAATTTATTAATGTAACAAAACCGACCGATATTTAAATCTCTTAATAGAATAAAACCGGCCAATATTTATATTTGTTAATAGAACAAAACTACCAACATTTAAATCTCTTACAAGAACAAAACAGACCGAAATTTAAATATATTAATAGAACAAAACCAGCTGATACAAAACCGATATTTAAATCTCTTACCAGAACAAAACAGACCAATATTTAACTGATATTTAAATATATTAATAGAACAAAACAGATTGATAATTAAATCTCTTAAAAAAACAAAACAACCGATATTTAAATATATTAATAGAACAAAACCAACCGATATTTAAATATATTAATAGAACAAAACCGGCTGATATCTGAATTTATTAACAGAACAAAACTGAATGACATTTAAATGACATTCCAGACAAGAACAAAACAGACCGAAATTTAAATTTATTAATAAAACAAAACCGACTGATACAAATCCGATATTTAAAACTCTTGCTAGAACAAAACTGACAAATAATTAAATATATTAATAGAACAAAACCAACCGATATTTAAATCTCTTGCTAGAACAAAATCGGCTGATATTTGAATTTATTAATAGAACAAAACAGATCGCTATTTAAATCTCTTAATAGAACAAAACCAACTGATATTTAACCGATATTTAAATATATTAATAGAACAAAACTAACCGATATTTAAATCTCTTACCAGAACAAAACCAACCGATATTTAACCGATATTTAAATATATTAATAGAACAAAACCAACCGATATTTAACCGATATTTAAATATATTAATAGAACAAAACTAACCGATATTTAAATCTCTTACCAGAACAAAACCAACCAATATTTAAATATATTAATAGAACAAAACCAACCGATATTTAACCGATATTTAAATATATTAATAGAACAAAACCAACCGATATTTAACCGATATTTAAATATATTAATAGAACAAAACCAACCGATATTTAACCGATATTTAAATATATTAATAGAACAAAACTAACCGATATTTAAATCTCTTACCAGAACAAAACCAACCAATATTTAAATATATTAATAGAACAAAACCAACCGATATTTAACCGATATTTAAATATATTAATAGAACAAAACCAACCGATATTTAACCGATATTTAAATATATTAATAGAACAAAACCAACCGATATTTAACCGATATTTAAATATATTAATAGAACAAAACTAACCGATATTTAAATCTCTTACCAGAACAAAACCAACCAATATTTAAATATATTAATAGAACAAAACCAACCGATATTTAACCGATATTTAAATATATTAATAGAACAAAACCAACCGATATTTAACCGATATTTAAATATATTAATAGAACAAAACTAACCGATATTTAAATCTCTTACCAGAACAAAACCAACCGATATTTAACCGATATTTAAATATATTAATAGAACAAAACTAACCGATATTTAAATCTCTTACCAGAACAAAACCAACCAATATTTAAATATATTAATAGAACAAAACTAACCGATATTAAAATCTCTTGCTAGAACAAAATTGGCTGATATCTGAATTTATTAATAGAACAAAACTGAATGACATTTAAATCTCTTAATAGAACAAAACCGACTGATATTTAAATATCTTATGCTAGATCTAATGATCTGTACGTGAGAAAATTATTGTCATTTTTACCCTTCCAGTCAAATATTGTGCTGCAAACATCAATAACAGCTTTAACTTGTCAATGCTGGCAAATGACCATGGTATAAGCTGGATAATCCATGGCTATGCCTAGCTGTGCATTAAACGATTTGAATGCACTGGTACTTTGCCTCTACGTTGTGCATTAAAATCGTTTAATGCACAGCTAACCATGACACAAAACCTAAAATGACAAAATTACATATCATATTGCTGTATATCAGCACGTGTCTAGTTCTAACCTTTGCCGATCACAAGGCCACACTTATCAGCTGGTATTGTGTAGGTGACTTCCTGCAAGCCTCCAGGAGTTCCCATGTTCCAATCACCACGTCCTCTGCCACGACCTCTGGGTCCGACCGGACCTCCAAAACCATCACGCTCCTGAACACCAAACAGAGAGATAAAATACAAGCCACACAAAACATCCAGAATTGGTCATGTGGACAAACTAAAAGCTAAAAATAACCCTATACTGACTTAACCAGAATCTAAACCTGTCAAATGAGTTGAGCTGTTTGCATTGATTCGGTCATTTTCCTGTTTATCACTGCACTGAAACAGTCTGGATTGTATAAAGCACTATAGAAATAAAGCGGACTGATCCAGATGTACCTGTGCTGTATGGACCAGATCATTGATGAGGTGAACGGCATGTTGACATCTGTCGGGCTGACCCATCACCTGAGCGATCCGGTCGGGACTGATCCCATCATCTGAAACAGTCACACACATACAGGTTTATGAACAGATCCAAGGATTAGACAAACAAAAGTTTAGTTTAGACAAGTTTAAGGATAATTCATACTGAAAAATGTATTAAACTACAGTACACTAACAACCATTTCATGAACTATTTCAATTGAATTCTCCTTCCTTAAATTCACATTTGAATCACAATTCTTCATTCCATTTGCTACCTCCATTCAAATTCAGTAAGTGAATGAATTAATCAGGCATTCTCAGTTGAACTGCTCAGCTGCATATGAATATTCATGGCATTGTAAACAGGCAGTGTAAACACATGTGAGAGAACAGTATATTAATCCCTGTAAACTTCTTAACGCTTCAATGATCCCTGCTGGGCCTCCACGGGTCTTAAGAGATTTGTGTGATCAAGTGTGTCCCAACATGCCCTAACCTGAGTTCACTAACATCCCATCCCGAAACAGATACAGGTACAGATAAACCACACACAGGAGGACAGACGGAAGCAGCTATACATCAGCGAAGCCTTTACACCTCGGGTGTGCATTGTTTTCTAATAATTCAACTGACCTTTTTTAACCAGGGGAACATGATTTTTACTAGGGGACCCCCCCTGAAATGAAATTTGGCTAGTTCTGGGCTAGTTCTGAGTAGTAATTGGGTGGGTTTTGTTGTGAAAACCTGGCAACCCTGACTGCAAGGACCTTTGAGATAACTGAAATCATTTGGCGAAGTGATACGGAACTGTAATGTGGTGAAAATCTGCCTGGAACTACTTTATCTGTGCATTTCACTGAAAATAATTGCACATCTTAGAATGTTCATCAACCAATCAGATTCAAGCATTCAACAGCCCTGTAGTATAAATATAAATATTAGTTGAATAACCTAAGCGAAAATTAGAAATGAAAAACTGAAATGTTTAAATTGAAGCACTAAAATAGCAATTTTCATATAAATAGCAATCACAAAATGACAAAAGCACATAAAATTACTAAAAATTAAACTAAATATAAAAATAAAAGCTAATTCAAAATATTAATAAAGCTAAAATAACACTGCTGTACATGTGTATCAAAGACAATTCACATCGTACAAGCTAAAATGAAAGTAATGCTAAGTATTACGAATGCCGATATATCGGTCACCATATCGGCCGATACATGTTCATTTTTAATGTTATCGTTATTATTAAAACTAATAAATATATTAAAGCATATATTAAATAATGGCTTATTTCTAGAGATGCACCGATATATCGGTCAATAATCGGTATCGGCTGATCGGCCGATATATCCTGTCAATCAAGTCTTTAAGCAATTGAAATACGAAATATGATTTTAATCAGACCATATTAAGTCTTGATGTTGTTTTTGTGCTCTACTAGATTGAATGTTGATTATTTTCCTCATATTCTCCATTGTTGCAGCTCCTCTTTTCCCAGTCTGTCAGTATCACTCTGTTTAGTTCCTGTCTCTATGAAGCCCCTCCTTCTGGAAAGCACAATGTGCTCTGATTGGTCGGCTGGAACAGTGTGCTGTGATTGGTGCTTGGGAAATGTCCCGCCCTTTACCATAACCACCAGTTTCAACACACTACTAACTAACTCAACCAGGCCACACCCCTTTATTCTGTGTATTAATTATTTAAACGAGGAATATTGTGACGTTCGTTCACGGAAGAAAACTCAAGCCTCCAATGGAGGCGTTTCAGGGAGTTCAGAAACACTCAGCAATTTTTTCATGCTCAAACAGCAACAGAAAGTTAAAGCATATTAGGTCTTTTTTTAAATAACACTGACCTGGCTTAAACTGGATCCTGACGCCCGCATCGTTCTGAATCTTCTTGATCATCTCTCCGTTTCTGCCAATGACGATACCAACTGCAAACCTGGGCACTGCAACCTGCGTGTGCAAACAAATTATGAATTATTTATTGGCTTAAAATGCTCAAAATGACTTCAATCTCGGGAGCCGAACATGCTTACATCGATACTGCTGCCCAGTCTGGAGCCGAAGTCACTGCGGCCGCTCCTGAAATCTCCCTGATCCTTTTCCCTGATGATCTCAACAACCAGCTCTCGCGCTTGCTGTAGCAAACACACACAGGGTCAGAGGTCATTCAACCTGACTGTGGAACTGAGACTGTAAAGACCCCGATATACTCATGCTGAAGCTCCTTTTTGTTCTTCGTTTGAAAGTTTGAAACACATTTGCAGCGAGAAATCCTGATGGTTAGATGAACGTGCTGCACGCTTTCCTCTCAATAACAAAATAAACAACAAAAATGCCAGTAAAAATGTATATTGAAACAAGTGTCCAAAAAATTTAAATATGAGCAGAAAATATCAGAGCACAAAAAAACAAACAAAAAAAAAAACGTATTTTTTAGATCAGTGACCACATTGTTTGGTATTCTGATAAATTCGCATTCGTTTTTCAATTCATATTTTACATGCGTTTTTAAAGTTAATTATTTTTTGATTAGTGACTGCAATACTTTTGAGTGGAAAATTAACCCCATACGTCTGACCTTGATGGCCTGAACAGAAGAAATGAACCAGAGAAGAAGGCGGAGCCTCAGAGCCACACCCACCTATTACATCATCACCACTGACCAATGAGGTGTTAGAAGCTTTGTTTTGGCCTGATTTTGTTTGAAATGAAGTCACACCAGTTCATTCTTCGATTCTGCTTGAAGTATATCAGGGCCGTAATGTTATTAAAGACACAGACCTGAACTTTATAAGGGTCTCCAGTGATTCTCAAGGGTTTGTCTGATCCAGTGGGCATCGGGTCGTCCTGAATCATGATCATCTTCACTCCTGTCCTCTCCTGTGGGTGCACAAATTAAAATTTGAAATATACAATATATGAATACACATATTGGGAAAAATAAAAAGGATTTAAAAAATAAAACATTTCATAGAATCTAAATTAAACAGATTATTTCATTTCATTTTTGATTAACAACATTTAATTTAACCATTAAATCAGAGTAGAGAAAAATTAAATTAATGTAAAAAGATTTTGAAAATTTAGGGAAAAAAAAAAAAAAAAAAATTCATATGGTCCTACTAATAGTTTTAACAACAACAGAGGAAGGAATGAAAAGGAAACTTAAATTGAATAAATAAATAAATACAGTATATGTACTTATTTCAATAAATAAATAAAATAATCTATTTTAATAAATTTAAATATTTTGCTTTTCACGTGCAAAAAATGTATTTTGACGTAATATAACTATAAAAAAATACAAAAAATAAAAAGCACACAGAATATTAATTTAATGCATATTTATTTTTTAATATAAAATTAAGCAATTTTTCTCCTCTACTTCCCCAAAATGGTGTATTTAGCAAGAGCTACACAACCGAAAATAATGGTAAATATTTCAGTAATTGATGCATCACCCTTTTCAGCCATTTTGATTTAATATCATCATCATCATAAACAAATGAATATAAAAACAAGAGGACAGTGATATAGAATTATGGGTAACATCACAACCTGAAATGTTAAAAAAGCTTTTAAAATCCTGCCATTGTAGTGGACATCACGGATCAGAGGGTTAAAAAGTCGAGGGTCACCTGACATTGAAGTACAAAAACAGAAACACACGAATAACCACCAACCTGAAGCTGTTTGATGGTGTCGCCTCCCTTCCCAATGACCAGGCCAACTTTACTGGCAGGGATCAGGATCTCCTGGACAGCGCTGTTCCCGTCCATCTGAGTGTGGAAGCCCGGCCCGTTCCGACACCGGTCCACAATCTGCCCCAACAACCTCTTCGCTTGCCTGACGGACGGAAATGAAGAGGGAGATCATAAACAACGGAAGACAAAATCTGCTGCTTTTGTATTAAAGGGTTAAACTTAGGGCTGGGGTGAAAATATTGATTTCTCGATTTTAGCAACTGCGTACAAATCAGCTTTGAATTGAATCGAACTTGTGAATCGGAATCGAGCGGTGTAATGTGTGTTCAAGGGTGAATTCTTACTCGATACTTTCTGGGGTCCCGGTCAGGGTGCAAGGCCTATCCATCATACCTCCACTGTCTGTGGGGGACACGACAAATAATTACAAGAAACTGAAAACAAATTATAAACAAAGCACAACACAAACTGTGGGCGAACTGGCCTGAGTCACAAATGGTTTCGCTCAGATCGGCAGTTTCTTGTGGCCGTCAGATGTTTATTTTCCATTACAACTTCTGACATGTCTAAAGTGACGTCAAGCCTTGAAAACCTTCAATGTGATGCTAAATACTGCAGGACCTGAATATGCATGAACGCTTTAAAGCTTTAGAGATCATCGTTATTCTTGTCAACTAAAACTAAAAAAAAACTTCTGTTAATTGTAATAAAGCTGAAATAAAGTAAAATGTAAATATTAGTTAAAAAATTTAACTAAATGAAAATTAGAAATGTTGCCTCAGCAATAAACTGAAATAAGATTAAGCTGAAGCACTAAAATAATTAATTGGAAATTAATAAAAAGTAAAACTCAAATAAAAATAAATTAAACCCAAGTAGTAAATTATTTTTATATATACACATGTATGTATACAACGAATAAAATGACAAAAGCACAAAATGAAATGACTAAAAGTGAAACTAAAATTAACATGAAAACCAAAAATATAAAAATAAAATATAAATATTAGTTGAAAAAATTTAACTAAATGAAAATTAGAAATGTTGCATTGGCAATAAACTGAAATGAGTTTAATTTGAAGCACTAAAATTATTAAATGGAAATAAACTTTAACTGAAATAAAAATAAATTAAAAATAAATAGAAAGATTTAAAACATTAAAAATGACAAAAGCGTGTGACAAAATGACAAAAAAAAAAAAAAAATTACTTCAATTAACATGGAAATGAAAAATATAAAAATAAAGCCAATCAAAATATTATTAAAACTATGAAAAAAAAAACTAAACTAAATGAACACTTCTCTGGATTTTTTAAATTTTGCAACAATTTAACAAATATTTAGTAATGTGTGTAAATAATTTCTCAAATGTGTCCTAATGAATAAATATAACCTTATTTTATATTTAAATAACAACAAATAATTGTGTTTTTATGAACTAACATTGACAAATATTATAAAATGTTGTAAAAAAAAAAAAAAAAAAATTGCATGTTAGTTAATACATTAAGTACTGTTATCAAATGAGACCTTATTGTAAAATGTTACCCCAATATTTCTATAATCAATTTTATAATATCAATATGACATGTTAGTGTTTTAACATCAGTCAAAAAAACTATTAAACATCTCTTCTGTCAGTTATCAGATCCTTATTATCATATATAATCTTTATTAAGTTCTTCTTTAAAATCTGTCATGTTGTAAACTCGTCTAACTCTCCTGTTTCTCTGGAGGATGATGATAAAGTGAATCATCATAAGACAAACTTGAAGCTCATGGAAGACACAAAACATTGAATATGAAGAACAGGAATCAGATTAAAACCCACCAGCAGCAATCTGGATCTTACAGTTGGATTCCAGCTGAATTCTTGTGATCTGTTCGCCACCCCGTCCGATTACTGACACACAGTGAAAATAAAGTCACTAACATTCACATACTATTTCTTGCAGAAGGTGACTGACATTTTTCAAAGGTCAAAGCAAATATCTAGAGAACATCTACAAATGACATGCTGAAATTATTTTAAAATCGGTCACAAATAGAACATTTTTAGATCATTCATCCCCAAAAAATTAAATAAAATGGCAAATTTCATTAGAGGATATTTGCTTTTAAATAATAAGACCCATTTGATGATAAAGTCCAAATATTTAACATTATCTATACATTTCATTCAGATCTTCAGTACTTACTGAATCCAACCATCTTATCAGGCACTTTATAGTCTTCTGTTATTATAGCCCTAAACAAACAAACAAACATCATGAGCACATTGTAAATATCAAGCAGAACTACAGCACAATATAAGAGTTTTAATCAGTAAAGGCGCTCACCTTGTACCATGTACCATTGCACCGAGCTGGTTAGCCACTTGGATGAAGCAAAGAGGAAAAAGTACATTAGTATTTATTACTGATAAAAATCATCTCAGTCAAAAGTGACTCCAAACACTAGAACATTTTAGAAAGTAATGCATCAACAACATACATTTGTTTTTGTGTGTGTGTCCCTTTAAATGCAGTTTTAAAACGGCTTTCATGATATCAGAAACTCACATTGTCACTAGTAGCAGTTCAAATGTTGATATCAAGAACAGATATTTGCGCTAGTAACAAAGTAATTAATATCAAAAATTAGATTTTTACTAGTAAGAATTGCATTTCTGATATGTGAAATTTGAATTTCAACTAGTAATCAATTATCAACAACTGAATTTGAATGGTGACATTTAACTAGTGAAAATACAATTACAGATAAAGAGTTTTTAGTAGTTGAAAATTCATTCTTGACATCAAAAATTGCCATTATTTCTAATAGAAATCTAATTCCTGATCAAGAATTAAAATTTTAACTAGTGAAAATTTAATTGTTGATATCAAGAATTCATATCCTGCGAATGAATTAAAGTTAAAATGGCTTGCCATAGCTGTGATGTGATTGGAACGTTTCACATGCGGACCATCGGAGTTTATCCGCATGTAACTTTAACCACCATGAAGTTTTTTTATGCACATTTTTAGAATTTATGCACATCTTGGTATTTCCATCCAGCGTTTTTTGTGATATCCCAAAATTTGCATTTTTTTTTACTAGTTGAAATTTAATTCTTGACATCAAAAACTGCCATTGTTACCAGTTGAAATCTAATTCCTGATATTAAGAATTATCATTTTAACTAGAGAAAACTGATTTGTTGATAAAGAATTCAAATGCAAATGAATAAAAGTCACAATGGCTTGCCATAGCTGTAATGCAATTGGTTCTCAGTAAATGTGTTTCCATCATAATTTATGCACACAACTTCTTATCGGATAAAAACTTTAACCACCTCAAAGTTTTTTAAGTGCATTTTCATCTTGGCATTTCCATCCAGCGTTTTTTTTGTGATATCCCAAAATGTGCATATGTTTTTTACTGGTTGAAATTGAATTCTTGATACGTGTTTCCATCATAATTTATGCACAACTTCTTATCGGATAAAAACTTTAACCACCTCAAAGTTTTTTAGAGCATTTTCAGAATTTATGCACATCTTGGCATTTCCGTCCAGCGTTTTTTTGTGACATCCCAAACTTTGCATTTTTTTTTTACTAGTTGAAATTTAATTCTTGACATCAAAAATTACCATTGTTACAAGTTGAAATCTAATTCCTGATATTAAGAATTATCATTTTAACTAGAGAAAACTGATTTGTTGATAAAGAATTCAAATGCAAATGAATAAAAGTCACAATGGCTTGCCATAGCTGTAATGCGATTGGTTCGCAGTAAATGTGTTTCCATCTGAGTTTATCCGCATGTCTTCTTATCGGATAAAAACTTTAACCACTATGAAGTTTTTTTTTATGCACATTTTTAGAATTTACGCACATCTTGCCATTTCCATTCAGCATTTTTTTTTTGTGACATCCCAAAATTTGCATATTTTTTTTACTAGTTAAAATTTAATTCTTGACATCAAAAATTACCATTGTTACCAGTGGAAATCTAATTCCTGATATTAATAATTATCATTTTAACTAGAGAAAACTGATTTGTTGATAAAAAATTCAAATGCAAATGAATAAAAGTCACAATGGCTTGCCATAGCTGTCATGCAAAATTATAATTTATGCACACAACTTGTTATCGGATAAAAACTTTAACCACCTCAAAGTTTTTTAAGTGCATTTTCATCTTGGCATTTCCATCCAGGTTTTTTTTTACTAGTTAAAATTTAATTCTTGACATCAAAAATTACCATTGTTACAAGTAGAAATCTAATTCCTGATATTAGGAATTAGCATGTTAACTAGTGAAAATTGAATTGTTAATATAAGAATTCATATGTGAATGAATAAAAGTTAAAATGGCTTGCCATAGCTGTAATGCGATTGGTCCACAGCGAATGTGTTTCCATCGGAGTTTATCCGCATGTCTTCGTATCAGATAAAAACCATTTTAAAGTTTTTTTTTATGCACTTTTTTTTTTATAATTTATGCAACTCTTGGAATTTCCATCCAGCGTTTTTTTATGCGATATCCCAAAATTTGCATACATTTTCACGGATCCATGGGATCGATTTGACAACGCTGTTGTCTGTACGTGAAACTTTTCAAAAAAGCAAGTTTCAGTTTTTAGTACACTGTTGTTGTGTAAACATGCCCCAAATTTTGAAAAAAAAGAATTGTCTTATCAGAATAAAAAAAAAACTGAATGCATAATATTCGCAGATTCATTGTTATATCTGAGATTGTTTTGTCATGTTTTCATGCATTGTGCTGATAAAGGTTTGTTCAATGCAAGGATTAACTGTTATAATGTATTTTAACTTCAATTATTTATAATCATAAAAGGCATAATTACTGCATTAAATATACATTTATAATGCATAACATAAAGGCTTTAAGTAAAGCGTTGCCCAAGTAAGAGTGAAGTAACAGCCAAGAACAGTTTGAACCAGGAAAAAATCATTGCACCAAGAACAAATAAAAAGTTTTGAACAAACATGTATTCAATCGCAGCAGCACTGACTCAACGACTGGTGTTTTTAAAGCCTCAAAAGACCAGTTCAGGCCTCCAGCGCTCACAACACAAATCTGCAGCGGCCCACAGAAACAGGTTTCACTTCCTGAAAGATTTCACACTCTTGCTGCGGGTTTATTTTGAAGTTTGCTACCTCTTTCGCAAGCAGTTCAAGAACAGAAGCACAGATCAATGCCTCGTGTGGAAAAAAAAAACGCAGCCAAAGGTCAAAGCTTCATAAAGTCCTGCATTGATTTCAGCTTCACTGTATGCTCAGTTATTTTACATTTGACCTATCTGGTGTATTACAGTCAGATGACATGATCTGGGTCAAACTGCATTCAGATTTTTTTCCACAAAAACACTCTATTGATTCCAAGTAACGCAAGTAACGTCATTATATAATCATTCAAACACGCCTTCAAGCAGAATTTAGAGCCTTAATTATCCATTTTATAAAAGGATTAATTAAATACGGGAAGGACTTACCTCCTTCATCCAGGGAGCGTTTCTGCCCTCCATAGCCATAGAGCGAGGCATCGACGACTGGAGACGAGTTGTTCAGGTGGGGCATCTGCTCTCCACCCATTTTAGCAATCTGTAAAACATCAACGATCGACTGAAACAAACACATGACTCGACAGGAGCAGGACTGTATCAGACTCTTTTGGAGTTATTGCATCAGTATTTTACATCATCCATTTACAAATCACTGTATTGCCAACTGGAGTATCGCAATGAAATATAAATTCAAAAATAAAATGCAAAACACCACACACACGCGCAATATTTATGCAATATATACACACACATATACAGTCAAACCAAAAATTATTCAGACAATTCTAATATTTTTGATATATTTTTACTAGTGGGTTCAGGACACTAAAGTTCATTTATGTAAGTGAGGATTGCAAAATAAAGTAAACTGTGACATATTATACCCAAAAATACAGTGGACTATCAGTAAAACTGATACAAATATGGAACCAAGAATTATTCAGACACTTTGACCTGACCATGTTTTGCTTAAGTGTTATCTGACATAATTAAGATTATTTTTTTCTGACACAGTTTAACTCTGACATCGTCATATTTTATTACCATTTTTTTTTAAATTATAGTGAATAAACTGAATTAATGAATGAAATGTTCAATGTGTCTGAATACATACATTTTGGTTTGACTGTACATACATACATACACATATATATATACACACATATACACACATATATATATATATATATATATATATATATATATATATATATATATATATATATATATATATATATATTTTTTTTTTTTTTTATTTATAGCATTACAATTTTTGTTGAAATATATTATTGATGCAAACAAACATGATGATTTAAACAGTAGCATGTAATTTTATTTTACATTATATGTGTATATATACACACATATAGACATTTTATCATCATGTTTGTATTGATATTGCATTACAATTTTTTTCTTTAAAATATATATGATTGATTCAAACAAACATGACCATTTAAACAAAAATAAGTCATTTTATCATTCTTGCTTCATAAATATTATTTTACGGTATTTATTTAAAAATCACTGCATTACCAAAAGGAGTAAAGCACTGAAATATAAATGCTATTAAAAAATAAATACATAAAAGTGAAAAAGCTTTATATAATATAATATTTATATATTGCATTATATATATTTTGCTGAAATATATATATTATTGATACAATACAAACATGACGATTTAAATGCATATTTTATCATTCTTGCTTCATATTATTTTACAGTATTTTATTTATTTTGCATTGCATACCTATTATTTTTCTTGCTTAAAAAAAATATATATATAATATATATATATATATATATATATATATATATATATATATATATATATATATATATATATATATATATAAAGCACATACAAAACATGCAATTTTATCATTCTTGCTTCTTAACAAATAAACTGTTGTATAACCAACAGGAATATACCAATACATTACAAATGCAATGCAATTTTTTTGCATTGCATTGCATGTATTTGTCAGGTTATGAATCAAAATTTACAGAGATGTTTGCGTGCTGCTTACATAAACTAGCACACTGCTTGTACTAGAGGTCACATACATTCATCCAACAAATTGCATTGCACGTCATGAACGCTTTACGATAGGTTATGACGCTTCGCTTTCAATTGTACAGCATTTCATTCACTGGAGTCTAGAAAAATAAGCATTTTAACACGTTTTTAAACAGTTTTTGGTTGAAATGCAATTTTTTCTAGATACTTTCAAACATGGATGGCTGAAAATGAGATAAATCTACACAAAGTCACATCTCCATCCTAGTGTCTTTCTGCACACAAGAGTTTCAGACAAGTTACACTGAACTGAAACAAAAAAATTAAGATATATATAAAAAAAGAGAAATTTAATTAGGGAGTTAATACTCGCCCAAACTCCACTGCTTTTGAATAGTGCATGCAAAAAAAGCAATGAAAACTCAAAGCAAGAGGCCATTTTGAGGAGAAAGACTTGAGTGGGGTAGAAAGAGAGAGACACAGGCCGGTCTCCACCTCTTCCCTCCAGCTAAACCCTCTTTCTGGGGAATGCTGGGAAGGAATGCCAGCTATGTGAGTGCCGGGATAAATGAGCGACCCAAGGGAAAGGCTCCAGCGAAAGGCAGGAGTAGGTAAACAGCAGTTGGAGGAATTCAGCCGAACAACTGGACACTTGTTGCCCACTCCACGGGGTCTTTCTGCCATTTATGGGGAAGCCGCTCAGACGATTGTTTACGCTCAAGGAGTGAACTCAATGTAGGTCAATGGAGCCCATTAATTACCCATGATGCAACAAGCACGCTGGCGTTCATTCACGCAAACACCTAACAACAGGGCAGATACGTCCATGTCAAAGTCAGAGAAACAATGCATGTGATTATGGGTGGAGAAACGAGACCGTTGACTTTTACATGCTCGGGGATTACGGCTAATCAACACGACCTGGTTTGATAGTTTCAATTTGTGACTAAATTAAATTTGATGAAAACATGACAGCCGTCATTGCATGAGTGGACCTGATTATGCAACATTTTCACAAGCACGTCATCACAAATCAAACACGAACACACACCCGTATCTATCATGCAAACTACAGATAAAGTGGATTGCGACGCGCTGATAAACCAGGTCTTGAACGTAAACCAGCAGAGACGGCGTGTTTTCCACACAGGCTGTAAAATGGGCCTGTGATTCTGGACGTGAGCCCAGGTCTATTTTTTTCCCCAGCAGAGTTGATAAAAGCTAAACGCACAGGGCGTCCGGTCCGCTCTGAACACGAGGGGCGGAAACACACCCGAGGAAAACTTACGACAGGCCACAGGTGTCCACTGTGTGTACAAGGCCGTGTGCGCCACGGACGGACGGAGACGCGTTACGAAATGGAGGACATGGAGCAAACACTGCTCTTACATGATCGACTATTTGATGGTTGAACGTGAAAGCAAAACAAAACATCACAAAGCTGCAGAACAATTATGAGAAAAAGAAAAATGTAAAACATTATATTATTATTAGACAGAAATGAGGCACAAGAGGTTGAAACAGGGTCAAACATTTTTGTTACTTGAAATAAAATATTTAAAAAAAATAAACATTTATATTTGAGCTAGTTGCCAACAT
Source organism: Megalobrama amblycephala (assembly GCF_018812025.1). Lineage (NCBI taxonomy): Eukaryota > Metazoa > Chordata > Actinopteri > Cypriniformes > Xenocyprididae > Megalobrama > Megalobrama amblycephala. The sequence continues at coordinate 1,381,028 of NC_063047.1, forward strand.
TTTACATTTTCATTTAGTTTAACCTGATGAACTAGAAATGAATAAAAACTAGACAAAAAAAAAAAAAAAAACTGCTTAAAGCACAATGTGTGTGTCCCTTTAAATGCAAATGAGCTCCGCTTTCCAGAAGAGGGCGGAGCTTTAACAGCTCAACAACAACAAAGCTGGAGAATCTCACGCAGCCAAAATGAGGATTGTCAGTAACGGTGTTCAGTTCAAACCAAGGTTATAATCGTTAACGAAAACGAACGAAAAAACGAAAACTAGGTGGGAAAAAACATTGTCGTTAACTGAAATAAAATAAAAACGAGGCATTACAAAAAAACGATAACTAACTAAAACTGTAATGTGTGTTTGGCAAAACTAACTAAAATAAAATAAAATTATAGATTAAATGTCCTTAGTTTTCGTCTTTATCAATGTCTCAAATAACGTTTAGCGCGCGCGCACACACACACACACACACACACACACACACACAGAGCCCCTCCCGTCAGTGCACGCCGCGTCTCCATGATAACGAGTGTTCGACTTTGAAAGCAAGTTAGCTAAACGTTGGTATCTCGTGAACACCTTTACACAAACACACATTAAAAAGTGGTATAAAAATATTTTTAATTCTGAATATAACTTTGTCAGCGTGTTAATGTCGACGCGAGAAGCGATTGCTACTGCAGCAAGTTAACTAGACGCAATTTGATGTAAAATGCACTTGGGTTGTCGATGTCAAAACACTATATTTGATTCAAATATTAAATAATGTCATTTGTTTACTCTTACACTGAATATTTGCTGCTTCAATCCAGATGAGTTCTGCATAGTTCACCCAAAATGAAAATTACTGTTAGAAAAAAATCAAGTTTACAGAGTTTTAGTGTCACTGAAGGTAAACTGCGTTGCTCATGGTGGTTAACGTTACCTCCCTTAACGTGCTCTTGCTGAATGGCAAGGATTGCACTATGGACTATTGTACCTTTTGTATGTTTTAATTTTTTTTTTTAACTGTATTTTATTTTTTATAACGAACAAGCTGCGATGTCACATTTCCGCTGCTTTGTTGTGTGTGCGTGAGGCGCAGGCGCGATCAAACAGATGTCTTTGCAGGGGACTTGCCTCATCGTCATGGCAACGGTTCGTAGTCAGGTCAGATTACGTCAGAGTTGGTTGCCGTTTGTTGGATGCTCAGACTACCAAACTAACGCCGATTAAACATGTTCAGTCGGGTGAAAACCGACTCAGACCAACGCCAACAGGGGTATCACACCGATCCAATCAAACTCCAACAGACGAGTTTGTTGCGTTTGTCAGTGCGGTGTGAATTGGCCTTTACACTGAATGTTTGCTGCTTCAATCCAGACGAGACTTCGGTAAAGTTGGTTTTATATTCGCACATTCGGACATCCGTATTCAATAGCCTTGTTAATCACACTACATTGGACATTCAGTGGACATTCACAAGTAAATATGCCATTAAAACAATACTTGCCTATTTTGATCGACTGTGAAAAATGTTGTAAGTTGACAATCGTTGGTTGTCGATATCATGTCGCTGCTTAAAATTCGCAAACATTAATTTATTGCACATTTATTGGAAAGTCTGAATTTATCAGAAGTCCGAATGTGCGAATATAAAACCAACTTTACCTAAGTCCAGACGAGTAGGCTATTGTAAATGTAGTATAGGGTGTGAAAATTGTACAGCTGTGGTATTTGTATAGGGTGTGAATTCTGTATAGAAGATGTGTAGATTTATGCTAGATTTAAAAATGGGTTGAATAGGCTACATGCAGTTCATGTATGTCTTCTTTAGTCTGTTGGCTCTTTAGGTTTTTTACTGGCACACGTCACTTACACATTTTGCACTTACTGCGGAGTGTTGAGACTGTTTACATATTTGTGCCCATATGTACATTTCATGTACTGGTTTTATTTTTGAATTAATATTTTCTAAAATTGTATGATGTTTTTGTTGAGTTATTAAATACATAATACTTTTTCTGACCTTTTTGAATCTTGCCCCTGACAAATAACCCAAATTACAAAAAAAGACTAAAACTAACACTAAAACTAATAAAAACTAAACTAAAACTAAGCATTTTCAAAAAATAAAAACTAAACTAAACTAGAAAACCCACTTTAAAAACTAATTAAAACTAAACTGAATTTGAAAACAAAAAGTCAAAACGAAATAAAAATAAAAACTAATGAAAAATGCAAAACTATAATAACCTTGGTTCAAACCGGAGTCGACACTGATGGAGAGACTCGGGAAGAAGTTACAACTTTTAGACGTTTCTGAATGGATAGTGGATAAATTGATGTAGTTGCTGTGGAGTTGCAGCTTCGGCGTCAGGATGTTCGCTAACAGTATACAGAGTGCTGTTTTCCTGAATATCAGCACGATTGCAAATGTGATAGCCTATTGATTGTATGCAACAGTTCAATAAACAAGAAGTTAATATTAGGTGACTTTAATTTTTTGCCAAAGAAAATAGTTGCAAACAATTCCACAATGGAGCCATTGCACATCTTTCGTAATGAAGCCGCGTTTCTGAACGACTCTGTCTATTGAAAGACTCAACGACTCGCTCATAAAGACTGCGGGCCCTATCATACACCCGGAGCAACGTTGACATGTTTTTTGCTAGTTTCAGACCGATGCAGTTTAAATTGCAAATGCATTTGTGCACCCATGGGCGTGCTGGTCTGAAAACGAGGTGTGTTCAGGTGCATTGTTGGCGTGTTGCTATTTTGAGGCAACTAAAAACAACTGCGCCATTGACCAACTCTAAAGTCAAATGGCGCAATTTTTTTTTTTGTTATTTAAAGAGCGCGTTAGTAATACGTGCCTGTATGCTCTGCTTGTTACACACACAGGGACACGCAGAAGCACGCAAGCATGCCAAATATTAAAAATAAAAGGATTACAATGTAAAAGATTATTATTGGGTACATAAAGATAAAAATGCCTACATGTCATAATAGATAATCATTGCATACATCATCAGAATTATCTATTTGCAGTAATGACGAATGAAATTGGCTAATTATTTGACCAATCGTGGCAATACACATGTATTTAAACTGACTCGTCAGGATGAGGGTGTATATATTCCCGCCACGGCGTGAGCACAACTGGCTTTTAAAGGGAATTTGAGATGAGACTCTGATTGGTTTATTGCATGTTACGACCAAAACACACCCATTACTCAATAAGAGTCTAGGTACAACTCTTTTGGGCCATGTGCCTGGTGTGCCGACCATTTTTACCGCAGTTAAACTAGTAAAAGTGTACCTGCGCCATGTGCTTTAGACCTTAGATTGTTAAAATAGGGCCCAGTGACTTGCATTGTCCCTGAATTAATTAGCTGTTTTGAACAAATCGTTTGACAATGATTGAATGACTCAATGATTTGGCGCCACCTACTGTCAGTTTGGGGCCTTCAACTGTTTCGCTGAAACGGGTCTGAATTGCAAAGACCGCCTCTGATTGGAGCTTTGATTTATGTTCAGTCTCTTGTACGTTGCGAGAACAAGCAATAAGTCGCTGGCTGAAGTTCACTTAACGGCCACCGGTGTCGCTAATAACAATGGTTTCTGAATTCCACATATAGCCTCTTTTAATAAATTATTATTAATAAAAACAACAATCAGAATAAACAGTTCTTCTGACAAGTAACAGTTCACTAGTCTAACGGTGTCAGATTACGACTGCCAAACAATGTGATGACGCCGCATTTAACGAACGCAGTTTAAACGCGGCTCGCCATCAGAACTTGCAAAGATATTACATAAAATAATACACACATTCATCCTCCAGACTGAGCCACATTAACTAGTATTATGTAATCAAATCTTCAGGAGTTTCTATTATAAATATAAAAAAAACCCTGGATATTTGCATCTGTAGGTTTGTAGGTTCTGTAGGTTCATAAATTAAGCAAACTTTCACAAACTGTTCATGAACCATTACTGTTGAGAGCAAAAGAGACACAGGCTGCTCCGTTCTGCCAAACCTGACAGGCCTTAACGGAGTATTGATCTGTCAGGCGCCTCCTTACAAGCACCGGCACTCAGGAGACTTTCCAATGAAGTCATGCAACATGCTGCCATTCAGAGACTACAACTCTACTGAACTGCATTAACAGCTCAAAATATGTTTAGAAAAAAAATGTGACTCACTTTCAACTGTACCTGCATGTTACAAATAAGCAACGGAACATTAATGCAAGTTTACTGCTCACGTCTGGTTTTACATGTTATGCAAACGTGGCGCGGGCACATGTATGCATGAGTGACTCCTCTCAGAGTCTCATATTCACAGCTCAGGCGTCTCTCTGAAATACTGACGCGCGTCACGACAGCTGCTGCTTCACTGTACAGCTCTCCTCGATTCAATTTAACAATGAACTCTACTGCTAAAAGAACTACTACTACTTGTGTAGTGTTTGCAAGTTACTTCCACTTTTACTAAGTAGCAAAGTGCTCATATGAGCAGATATACTACATGTAATACTATATGCAATGGTAAAATGAAGATTATGATCCATAAACGTGCTCATATGAGCAGATATACTATATGCAATGCTATATGTAAAGGTAAAATGAAGATTTTGATTAATAAACATGCTCATGAGCAGATATAGCACATGCAATGCTATATTTAACGGTAAAATAAAGATTATGATTAATAAACGTGCTTATATGAGCAGATATACTACATGCAATGCTATATGTAAAGGTAAAATGATGATTATGATTAATAAATTTGCTCATGTGAGCAGATATACTACATTCAATGCTATATCTAATGGCAAAATGATGATTTATCATCCATAAACGTGCTCATTTGAGCAGATATACTACATGCAACACTATAATTAATTGTAAAATGAAGATTATGATCCATAAATGTGCTCATGTGAGCAGATATACTAAATGCTATACTATATGTAATGGTAAAATGAAGATTATGATCCATAAACGTGCTCATGAGCAGATATACTACATGCAAAACTACATGTAAAGGTAAAATGATGATTTATGATTATTAAAAGTGCCCATTTGAGCAGATATACTACATGCAAAACTATGTAATGGTAAAATTATGATTTATGATCCATAAACGTGCTCATATGAGATATACTATATGCAATGCTATATGTAATGGTAAAATGAAGATTATGATCCATAAATGTGCTCATGTGAGCAGATATACTAAATGCTATACTATATGTAATGGTAAAATGAAGATTATGATCCATAAACGTGCTCATGAGCAGATATACTACATGCAAAACTACATGTAAAGGTAAAATGATGATTTATGATTATTAAAAGTGCCCATTTGAGCAGATATACTACATGCAAAACTATGTAATGGTAAAATTATGATTTATGATCCATAAACGTGCTCATATGAGATATACTATATGCAATGCTATATGTAACCGTAAAATGAAGATTATGATCCATAAATGTGCTCATATGAGCAGATATACTACATGCAATACTATATGTAATGGTAAAATGAAGATTATGATCCATAAACGTGCTCATATGAGCAGATATACTACATGCAATACTATATGTAATGGTAAAATGAAGATTATGATCCATAAACGTGCTCATCTGAGCAGATATACTACATGCAATGCTATATGTAACGGTAAAATGAAGATTATGATCCATAAACGTGCTCATATGAGCAGATATACTACATGCAATACTATATGTAATGGTAAAATGAAGATTATGATCCATAAACGTGCTCATGTGAGCAGATATAGCACATGCAATACTATACTATATGTAATGGTAAAAAAGATTATGATTAATAAATGTGCTCATATGAGCAGATATACTACATGCAATGCTATATGTAAAGGTAAAATGATGATTTATGATTATTAAAAGTGCCCATTTGAGCAGATATACTACATGCAAAACTATATGTAATGGTAAAATGATGATTTATGATCCATAAACGTGCTAATATGAGGAGGTATACTATATGCAATGCTATAAGTAAAGGTAAAATGAAGATTATGATTAACGTGCTAAAGCAGATATACTGCAATGCTATATGTAATGGTAAAATTAAGATTATGATCCATAAACGTGCTCATATGCAGCAGATATACTACATGCAATACTATATGTAAAGGTAAAATGAAGATTATGATCCATAAACGTGCTCATGTGAGCAGATATAGCACATGCAACACTATAATTAATTGTAAAATGAAGATTATGATCCATAAACGTGCTCATCTGAGCAGATATACTACATGCAATGCTATATGTAATGGTAAAAAAAAAGATTATGATTAATAAATGTGCTCATGTGAGCAGATATACTACATGCAATACTATATGTAATGGTAAAAAAAAAGATTATGATTAATAAATGTGCTCATGTGAGCAGATATAGCACATGCAACACTATAATTAATTGTAAAATGAAGATTATGATCCATAAACGTGCTCATCTGAGCAGATATACTACATGCATTATTATATGTAATGGTAAAATGAAGATTATGATCCATAAACGTGCTCATATGAGCAGATATAGCACATGCAAAACTATATGTAATGGTAAAATGATGATTTATGATCCATAAACGTGCTAATATGAGGAGATATACTATATGCAATGCTATAAGTAAAGGTAAAATGAAGATTATGATTAATAAACGTGCTCATTTGAGCAAATATACTACATGCAATACTATATGTAAAGGTAAAATGAAGATTATGATCCATAAACGTGCTCATATGAGCAGATATACTACAAGCAATGCTATATGTAATGGTAAAATGAAGATTATGATCCATAAACGTGCTCATGTGAGCAGATATAGCACATGCATACTATACTATATGTAAAGGTAAAATGAATGTTTATGATTATTAAAAGTGCCCATTTGAGCAGATATACTACATGCAAAACTATATGTAATGGTAAAAAAGATTATGATTAATAAATGTGCTCATATGAGCAGATATACTACATGCAATGCTATATGTAATGGTAAAATGAAGATTATGATCCATAAACGTGCTCATGTGAGCAGATATAGCACATGCAATACTATACTATATGTAAAGGTAAAATGATGATTTATGATTATTAAAAGTGCCCATTTGAGCAGATATACTACATGCAAAACTATATGTAATGGTAAAATGATGATTTATGATCCATAAACGTGCTAATATGAGCAGATATACTACATGCAATACTATATGTAATGGTAAAATGAAGATTATGATCCATAAACGTGCTCATATGAGCAGATATACTACATGCAATACTATATGTAATGGTAAAATGAAGATTATGATCCATAAACGTGCTCATATGAGCAGATATACTACAAGCAATGCTATATGTAATGGTAAAATGAAGATTATGATCCATAAACGTGCTCATATGAGCAGATATACTACATGCAATACTATATGTAATGGTAAAATGAAGATTATGATCCATAAACGTGCTCATATGAGCAGATATACTACATGCAATACTATATGTAATGGTAAAATGAAGATTATGATCCATAAACGTGCTCATATGAGCAGATATACTACATGCAATACTATATGTAATGGTAAAATGAAGATTATGATCCATAAACGTGCTCATATGAGCAGATATACTACATGCAATACTATATGTAATGGTAAAATGAAGATTATGATCCATAAACGTGCTCATATGAGCAGATATACTACATGCAATACTATATGTAATGGTAAAATGAAGATTATGATCCATAAACGTGCTCATATGAGCAGATATACTACATGCAATACTATATGTAATGGTAAAATGAAGATTATGATCCATAAACGTGCTCATATGAGCAGATATACTACATGCAAAACTATATGTAATGGTAAAATGATGATTTATGATCCATAAACGTGCTCATATGAGCAGATATACTACATGCAATACTATATGTAATGGTAAAATGAAGATTATGATCCATAAACGTGCTCATGTGAGCAGATATAGCACATGCAACACTATACTATATGTAATGGTAAAAAAGATTATGATTAATAAATGTGCTCATATGAGCAGATATAGCACATGCAATGCTATATGTAAAGGTAAAATGATGATTTATGATTATTAAAAGTGCCCATTTGAGCAGATATACTACATGCAATGCTATATTTAATGGTAAAATGATGATTTATGATCCATAAACGTGCTCATCTGAGCAGATATACTACATGCATTATTATATGTAATGGTAAAATGAAGATTATGATCCATAAACGTGCTCATCTGAGCAGATATACTACATGCATTATTATATGTAATGGTAAAATGAAGATTATGATCCATAAACGTGCTCATATGAGCAGATATACTATATGCAATGCTATAAGTAAAGGTAAAATGAAGATTATGATTAATAAACGTGCTCATTTGAGCAAATATACTACATGCAATACTATATGTAAAGGTAAAATGAAGATTATGATCCATAAACGTGCTCATATGAGCAGATATACTACATGCAATGCTATATGTAATGGTAAAATGAAGATTATGATCCATAAACGTGCTCATATGAGCAGATATACTACATGCAATGCTATATGTAATGGTAAAATGAAGATTATGATCCATAAACGTGCTCATGTGAGCAGATATAGCACATGCAATACTATACTATATGTAATGGTAAAAAAAAGATTACGATTAATAAATGTGCTCATATGAGCAGATATAGCACATGCAATGCTATATGTAAAGGTAAAATGATGATTTATGATTATTAAAAGTGCCCATTTGAGCAGATATAGCACATGCAATGCTATATTTAATGGTAAAATGATGATTTATGATCCAAAACGTGCTCATATGAGCAGATATACTACATGCAATACTATATGTAATGGTAAAAAAAAGATTATGATTAATAAATGTGCTCATGTGAGCAGATATAGCACATGCAACACTATAATTAATTGTAAAATGAAGATTATGATCCATAAACGTGCTCATCTGAGCAGATATACTACATGCAATGCTATATGTAATGGTAAAATGAAGATTATGATTAATAAATGTGCTCATATGAGCAGATATACTACATGCAATGCTATATGTAATGGTAAAATGAAGATTATGATTAATAAATGTGCTCATCTGAGCAGATATACTACATGCAATGCTATATATAAATGCAAATCGAGCCCTTTCAATAATTATAGTCTTCATTTTACCATTTCATATAGTTTTACATGTAGTATTTCTGCTGATATGATGATTATAATTATTAAAAGTGCCCATATGAGCAGATGCAATACAACATGCAATGCTATATGTAAAGGTAAAACGAAGCTTGTGAGTGCAAAAGTGCTCAGGAGTGAGCAGAAGCACAAGGCCACGCTGCTCTGAACAGAGTGAAACACACACAGTGACAGTTGAAGTTTTTCTTTAGTCCTAAAACTGCTCCGAGCACATGATCATCGCTGTGGATTCACTACACGAGTGTGTATGCGCGCTCAGCACAAGTGTCAACGTGCACAACAAACTTCACAATGCGCACTTTCCGTCCGTTTGCGCGAGCGTTTGCGCAACGCGTGGAGTTTGTCGCGCATCTGTGCGCGTGAGCTCAAGTAAGTTTAAGAACGTGTGCATGACAACAACAGGTTGCAGCAGTTTGTTTCTGGTGTTTCTGTAGTTTCTGCTCGAGCAGACAGCGCTAAAGTTGTTGTCAGCGTCGGCCGCGCTGTGTTGTGCGATTCGCGCGCGTGTAAATTGTGTTTTATGGTTGTTGAGTTGTGGCCTTAATCTGTGAGAGAGAGTGTGTGTGTGCTGGAGTTTTAAAGCTCCTCCAGCAGTAGCAGCTAACAGGCTACACACACACACTCTCGCCAAACACGCACTCATTAAACACTCACGGACACACACGGGCGTGCGCTCGTCTTCACACACATGTTCGCGCGTGTACCTGTCGCGCGCGGTGGAACGGGTCCGTGAATCCGTCCGCCTTCATCCCGGCCTGAGCCACCGAGGCCTGTCCCTGCACCAGCTCCGCCATCATCATCATCACACACACTCACACACACGGACACACACAAGCGCATAAACACACACACAGCGTACACTACCGACCCCGGAACAGGAAACAAGTCGAAGGAACCACGCGAGACGTGGGAGAGAGGCGAGACTCTGCGAGATTTCACACACGTGGTTCTTACTGAGGTTCACTGCACTTTACTGTGCAACATATTTAATAAAGAGTTTTTACATTTTTATTTTTATTTTTTTTTTAAATAAACTGATCTTACTTGACAATTTATTCATTAGCAAGTATTTTATTTAATGTATATCTCATTTCATTTCAATTAATTTATCAATCTACTGTTTTTATTCATTTTTTTATTGTTTTTAAATCTCTTTTATGTATTATGTAACATTTTGTGACTGCTATTATTAATAGTAAAGCCCTTTGAATTATTGTAGCCTATGAAATGTGCTTTTTAACACACACACACACACACACACACACACACACACACAAATTTAACTTGAACTTTAAATTATATATATTATATCTATCATAAATTTTATATACATATTTAACTTGTATTTTAAATATATATATATATATATATATATATATATAATTTAAAGTATAAGTTAAATATATATTTATAATATTTATAATATTTATGATATATAATATATATAATAGAATTTAAAGTACAAGTTATATATATATATATAATATTTATGATATATATATATATATATCATAAATATTATATATATTTAACTTGTACTTTATATATATATATATATATATATATATATATATATATATATATATATACTATATACTTTAAATTATATATATATATCATAAATATTATATATTTAACTTATACTTTAAATTATATATATATAAAATTTATAATATTTATGATATATCATAAATATTATATATTTAATTTGTACTTTCAATTATATTTATATATATATATATATATATATATCATAAATATTATATATTTAACTTATACTTTAAATTATATATATCATAAATATATATATATATAACTTGTACTTTATATTTATATATATTATATATCATAAATATATATATTTAACTTATACTTTAAATTATATATATATATATATCATAAATATTATATATTTAACATACTTTAAATTATATATATCATAAAATATATATATATATATATATATATATATATATATATATATATAACTTGTACTTTATATTTATATATATATTATATATCATAAATATATATATTTAACTTATACTTTAAATTATATATATATATATATATATATATATATATATATATATCATAAATATTATATATTTAACTTATACTTTAAATTATATATATCATAAATATTTTATATATATATATATATATATATATATATAACTTGTACTTTATATTATATATATATATATATATATATATATATATATATATAATATATCATAATTATATATATATATTTAACTTATACTTTAAATTATATATGTTATATATATATATCATAAATATTATATATATATTTAACTTGTACTTTAAATTATATATATATGTATATATAGTGCTGTCAAATTGAATAATTACATCAAACATAAAAGTTTGTAAATATATATATATATACATGCATATATAGTATATATATATATATATATATATATATATACACACACACACACACACACACACACACACACACACATATATAGATAAATGATAGATAGATTTATTTGTCCAGACATCACATATATTCAGTCAATTTCATTTTTAGGAATTATTGTCATATTAGTACTAATATATTTAACTAAATATGAATTACTGTGATCTAATACAAGGTATAAACAAAACAAAAAAAAATTAAAAATGACAAAGGCATATTCCACCGCATCATGAAATCTTTATGCTACTGGGTGAATTAATATTAATTGATCAAATAATAGATGAACCGATGAAAAACTATGAGGAAAGTTGTCATATATTCTTCATTGGTTCCAGCGCACATTTGCTTTGATTCAACACTGAAATAAACGAATCCTGTCAGTGTTTCAGAGTGGATGTCAGTCAGTGGGTTATGATGAACATGTGGAAACATCTCCGCACATCTGGCAGGAACTGTGGGCGAGTCACAAGTTCAATACGTTAAAATTGCCATCGATTTTAGACCTGCTTATGCAAAGTGGTTTTGTCGGCTGAATGAATGACAGGCGTAATGTTTGTGCCATGAGTGTGAAGAATCTTAAGATCATCACGAATGAATCGTTCTTATAGTTTTTACACTGACAAACACTAAATGTGCAACACCTTGTGCATGTTTAATCATGAAAACATTCATACAAAACCTTCATTTCTAACACTTTATACAATACAGATTTTCTCAAAGCAGCTTCACAGTGATCAACAATTCTGCAGTAAAGAAGCTCTAAAAAATAGCGTTGTGGTCATCAAAATTATGGTCATCCGATGTTTTTCATCCACTCTGTCAATTTGGATAACTTAGAGATTTCATCTGGTCATGATGAAATATATAACTGAGTATCATCGGCATAGCAGTGGAAACAAATTCCATGTTTTCTTATAATATTACCAAGTGGCAACATATTGAAAACAAGAGGGCCTAACACAGAGCCTTGTGGCACTCCATAATTTACTGATGTTATCTGAGATTTTTCCCCGTTTAAATAGACAAAATGACAATTTAATACCTGGCCCTGAATACCAGAGTAAATTTATAGTCAATCTAGGAGTATTTTATGATCTATACTGTCGAACGCAGCACTGAGATCAAGTAACACTAGTATTTAGATACAGCCGTAAATGTTCATTTTTTACAATTTTTTGTCACTTGTTTTATATGGAAGCTAATTTCTGCCAATGAATAAAAACTAAAAGAAGGATAATTGGGCCTTTTTATCTCACAATTTTGACTTTTTTCTCACAATTGTGAGTTTACATCTCGCAAATTCTCAGAATTGTGATGAATAAACTTGTAACTGCAAATTATAAGGTCAGAATTGTGTGATGTAAACTCGTAGTTGTGAGAAAAGTGTCAAAATTGTGAGATAAAAAGTCACAATTGCTAGTTATAAAGTCCAATACTATATATATATAAATATACCTGATTCCAAAAAAAGTTGGGACACTGTACAAATTGTGAATAAAAAAGGAATGCAATAATTTACAAATCTCATAAACTTATATTTTATTCACAATAGAATATAGATAACATATCAAATGTTGAAAGTGAGACATTTTGAAATGTCATGCCAAATATTGGCTCATTTTGGATTTCATGAGAGCTACACATTCCAAAAAAGTTGGGACAGGTAGCAATAAGAGGCCGGAAAAGTTAAATGTACATATAAGGAACAGCTGGAGGACCAATTTGCAACTTATTAGGTCAATTGGCAACATGATTGGGTATAAAAAGAGCCTCTCAGAGTGGCAGTGTCTCTCAGAAGTCAAGATGGGCAGAGGATCACCAATTCCCCCAATGCTGCGGTGAAAAATAGTGGAGCAATATCAGAAAGGAGTTTCTCAGAGAAAAATTGCAAAGAGTTTGAAGTTATCATTCTCTACAGTGCATAATATCATCCAAAGATTCAAATAATCTGGAGCAATCTCTGTGCGTAAGGGTCAAGGCCGGAAAACCATACTGGATACTGATCTTCGGGCCCTTAGACGGCACTGCATCGCATACAGGAATGCTACTGTAATGGAAATCACAACATGGGCTCAGGAATACTTCCAGAAAACATTGTCGGTGAACACAATCCACCGTGCCATTCGCCGTTGCCGGCTAAAACTCTATAGGTCAAAAAAGAAGCCATATCTACACATGATCCAGAAGCGCAGGCGTTTTCTCTGGGCCAAGGCTCATTTAAACTGTTCTGTGGTCAGACAATTCAAAATTTGAAGTTCGTTTTGGAAAACTGGGACGCCATGTCATCCGGATTAAAGAGGACAAGGACAACCCAAGTTGTTATCAGCGCTCAGTTCAGAAGCCTGCATCTCTGATGGTATGGGGTTGCATGAGTGCATGTGGCATGGGCAGCTTACACATCTGGAAAGGCACCATCAATGCTGAAAGGTATATCCAAGCTCTAGAACAACATATGCTCCCATTCAGACGTCGTCTCTTTCAGGGAAGACCTTTCATTTTCCAACATGACAATGCCAGACCACATACTGCATCAATTACAACATCATGGCTGTGTAGAAGAAGGATCCAGGTACAGAAATGCCTGGAGTCCAGATCTTTCACCCATAGAAAACATTTGGCGCATCATAAAGAGGAAGATGCAGCAAAGAAGACCTAAGACAGTCGAGCAACTAGAAGCCTGTATTAGACAAGAATGGGACAACATTCCTATTCCTAAACTTGAGCAGCTTGTCTCCTCAGTCCCCAGACGTTTGCAGACTGTTATAAAAAGAAGAGGGGATGCCACACAGTGGTAAACATGGCCTTGTCCCAACTTTTTTGAGATGTGTTGATGCCATGAAATTTAAAATCAACTTATTTTTCCCTTAAAATGATACATTTTCTCAGTTTAAACATTTGATATGTCATCTATGTTGTATTCTGAATAAAATATTGAAATTTGAAACTTCCACATCATTGCATTCTGTTTTTATTCACAATTTGTACAGTGCCCCAACTTTTTTGGAATCGGGTTTATATATGTCTGTGTGTGTATATGTATATATACACAGACATGTATATATATAAATATTATACAGATACATATATTATGTAAATAAAATCTTTTATGTTAGGTGCGATTAACATTAAAAAATTACAGTGATTTTAACGGTAAAAGACTTAAAATACTATGGTGAAAAAAGAAAAACAGTTAATTGGTTTACAGAAAGTTTTCATACCATAAACAGTGAACAACTGTAATAGATCTAACGGTACATTTAATGTAATTTTACTATTAAATTTACAGTTTTTGGAAGTGAAAATTTGTAAACTGACATTCTCACAATTCATGACACTTCACATTTGATGCATTTTCTTTGAAATAACTCTGTTTCTTCTTAGTTTTTTCTAATCAGTGATGTACATTAGGGTTTTATGTTACATTTAATGTTAAATTAATTTTTATTGCATTTTTAAAATGTCATGTGTGTTACCATGATGTGTTTGTGTGAATGACTCTGTGCACCTTCTATATATTTGTATTGTCTTTTTTACTGTAAATTTAACAGATTTACGGTAAAGTTCTGGAAACCACAGCTGCTGTTTTTTTACCGTAAATTTTACAGGGATTTTTTTTTTACAGTGTATATACATATATATAATATAGGCTATAACAGCCATTTTTGCAATTCACCCGCAAGTCATTTCCAGCTACACATGTACAATAAAAGACTGTAAAATCATTTTCCTAGACATGCTGACTGCTTCAAGAATAAACAGGCCCGTTGAGATATTGCTTTACATCCACCTGTTGACCCGAGGCGTTCCATCACTGTTGTTACGTTCCTGACCCGACAAATGAAACTGAGATTTTCCACAGGACGTGATCTCATGCTCAGATGCTGCACAGACACTGATGAATTAAAGAGCGAATGGCAGCTTTGACATTATCTGCAGGTGTGAGCGCTTGTGCTCAAGGGCTAAAAGTGCATCAGTAATTGTGGGTCTTCTGCAAGCAGTTATGACACAAAGGGCTGCTCAAATATCCACGTCTGCATTTCTGCATACATAATCATTGTCATAATCCACAGCCGTGAGATCTGGAGAGAGCGCACATGTCCGCACGTTTGATTCTGGCCAGCTGTCCAATCACTGAAGCAGAATTATCAGAATTATCATGGCATGTCCTTGATTTCCTGAACAGAATGCCTCAAGTTCACCAATGACACGTGCAAACAACGATTCTCATGTGAAACGTATTGATAACTCTGAAAAAACAAATCCACAACAACCGCAGGAAATCTACCATAGTTTCCACCAAACAATAAAACTGGAAAATTGTTTCACCACTGCTGTCCTGCAAAGAAGAACATAAACATAATGGAACTAAACTAAATGATAAACTTTTTATTATTTATTAATGATTTTATAGCCTTGCCAGTTACTATAGTAATGATGTATTTTGGTGAAAACTGTGGTTACTGTAATTTTTTGCAAGCATAAATTCTACAAAAGTTTGGAATATTTAGGATTTTTAAAAAGTCTCTTCTGTTCATCAAGGCTGCATTTATTTGATCAAAAATACAGTAAAAATGTGAAATATTACAGTTTAAAGTAATTGTTGTCTATTTGAATGTATTTAAGGGTTCAAGCGCTTAGATTTGTTAAAATCACCATCTACAACGTCACCAAGGCTCGCCCCGATCGGTCTGACGGGGGCGCTACAGCGGTCAAAAGTATGAAATGGCACATAACTCCTAAACTGTTAGGCGTTTTCAGGTATTTTGGGTTTTTTGTAAAAACTACTTTTGTGAACTAGTCCTAGGTTTTTGGCCCGATTGGAACCAAACTTCTCTGGAGTCTGATTGTAAATAATTATCAAAAAAAAGTTGAAATTTTAATTCATGGCCTCTAAGGGCCGCCAAAACTTTCGAAGTGGGCGGAGCCGCTTTTACTAAAATGGCTATAACTCGTGAAAGAAATTAGATATTTTTACCAAATTTGGCACACCTGTGTAAGAGCTTATTCTGTGGTCGCATGAAAAAGGATGCAGCGACTGGCCACTTGGTGGTGCTATAACAGGAAAAAAAACATGAAAATGGTTATAACTACTTCACCGTTAGTCTGATCGACTTGAAAATTGGCATGCAGTGTCTTTTTCCAAGGTGCCATGATTGTTTATGAGGACACTGATGTATCTCAAAACAGAAATCAGCCAATCAGCCTGATTTCTTTTAACAGAAATCAGCCACCAGGGGCGCCTTTGTGGTTTTCATGTGCGTAAAAGATTGTGTATTGCGTGATTTTTTTGCACAAGCCCACGACAATCGTACCACATGGTAAAACTCCTCATTCTGAGCAACTTTGCCTCTAGGACTGCTGCTGTCCAATGAAACGTTTGTTAAATGTTGGAGATTATTTAAAAACCAACTTTGGCGAACTAGTCCTAGGTTTTTGATAGCTGATAAAAAGCTTTAAAAATCATATGTTTCTTATGGTAAATTGCCTGTATTTGCTGTTAATGATCTTTTCCTTCTATGATTGAATTGGTTACAGGCTTGCTAATTAAAACATAATACCTTTTTACGCATGTGCTTAAAGGCCTTAAAGCGCTTGAACACCGATAAATGCTGCTCGCAGCTATATTTTAAAATTCTTCTGATGCAAAGCTGAATTTATAGCATCATTACTCCAAAATCAAATCAGTGATTCGGATCATGTGTCAAAATGCCAAATCACGTGACTTCGAATCACTGATTTGAAACAAAAGATTCGAAGCAGTGTTTTGAAATTGGCCATCGCTAGATATTGATTAAAAGTTATTTTGGCCCAAAAAAAGTTTTGTCGTCCCTTTATAATATTAATATTAAAACAACGGTACTCACATGAACTGATTTAAATATGTTTTTAGTACATTAATGGATCTTGAGAGAGGAAATATCATTGCTGGCTATGGAGGCCTCAGTGAGCCATCGCATTTCAACAAAAATATCTTAATTTGTGTTCTGAAGATGAACGAAGGTCTTACGGGTGTGGAACGACATGAGGGAGAGTAATTAATGACAGAAATTTCATTTTTGAGTGAACCCTTTAAAGGCCTTAAAGAGCTTGAACCCCAATATTTGATGCTCGCAGCTATATTTTAAAATGTAATTTATTCCTTTGATGCAAAGCTGAATTTATAGCATCATTACTCCAGATAAAATGTCAGTTTTGATCACAGAAATAAATTACATTTTAAAATATACTCACATAGCAAACTGTTATTTCAAATATTTCATAATTTTACTGTATTTTTGATAAAAATAAATAAATGCAGCCTTGGTGAGACTTCTTTTAAAACATAAAAAAGTTAGTTTTTATAGCAATTGTTTCTAGTCTGCTAAGATTTAGATTTACATAATAATTTTAATATACATTTGCATCTCATGCCATCCAAATAAAACAACACATAATATTACCCAGAATGCATTGTTTTAACATTATATTCCTTATATTACAATGCATTCTGGTGTAATATAATTTGTTGTTTTCGAGAAAGTAGCCAAGTATGACAACTATTAGCCAAAATACACTGTTTTTATGACATATTACTGTTTTAATGGAACACGGTATTCTTTAACAGTTATTTTTTAGAAGTGGGAAAAAATGTTGTCTTAAAGGGACATTTCACCCAAAAATGAAAACTCTGTCATCAGTAACTCATTCTCAAGTTGTTCCAAACCTGTATGGATTTCTTTCTTCCGCTGAACACAAAAGAAGATATTTTGAACCAAACAGTTGATGAACCCCATTGAATTTTTTCCCATAAAGAAATTCATACAGGTTTGGAACAACCTGAGGGTGAGTAAATTATTTTGGGGTGAACTGTCCCTTTAAGAACTGACCAGCTTATTAGATCCTTAGGATCTGCTGTGGAATTTTTCTTTCTATTTTGTTCGGTTATGGAAGAATGTGGAAGAATCTTTGCAAATGCAAATTCTCCACAAACCAAGACAAAGTTTTGCAGACACACAGACGAGCCGTAACACATGCTTTTAACAGCAACTAAACACTGTGGTGGTCGTCACACTCCGCTCTGTTTTCCGCTTCTTTTCTCGGCCACTTTACTTGATTCCTCCCGGCACAGACACTTTCAGCGACTCAATTACACAGAGGCCCTGCGGTGAAAATTACGGATGTTTTTCCACAGTTTCTATCTTTCCGCTGGGACGCTTTGACCCCGTCCTGCTGTTGGCCGTCCCTCAGCCCTCCCTCGTTTCTTCTCTTTCTTTCTGTCCAGCACTTATTCTCCACCTGTCCTGTTTGCCTCTCTCTCTCCTGCAGGCTGGAGGTGTGTGCGCTTCATTGTATTGGCATCGGTGGCTGTGAGGTAATAACAGGTAAATGCAGTTGTTTGTGCACTTCTCCCAGCATGCTCTAAGAGCGAGAGACTTCTGTTGTCAATTTCCATTCAGCGTCGTCCAGTGATTATAGCCGATGTGGGTGGAACTGGACGTGCGATGAAAGCTTTCTGTGCAAACGATTCTAAAACATATGCACACATCAGAGGAAAAACCTGACGCTTTCCGTCCTGAAAGCTTCACGGAAACATCCGGAACGACATTCAGGATTCATGTGATCACGCCGTGCACTCAATACACAACTCTAGGGTTCAATTTTAAAGACACTTTATGCCAAAAAAGGAGAAACGCCTTAAATGATTGCACTATCCTTTCATGTTTAATGGGCTATTTAAGTTTTTTCTATTAATAAAGTGTGTTTATGAGCTGTTTAATGCAATTAAAATGAATAAATTAAAACATGATCCTATGATGGGGATAACAAATGTATTGCCCGTTGTTATATAATATCAGTAAATTTGCCAATGTTAACTAATTGTTAACCGTATTGTAAAGATTTGATGGTTGATATTAAGGAGTAGCAGTAATTAAGAAATAAAACATTTTGAAAACATACAAACTGAATATTTTAATGATGTTTTTGTATGTCTTGATGACGTGACGTAAGGTTATTGACGACTAACAGCGGGACGCCCGGTCTTCAGCACCTATTACACAAAACACATCGAACTGAACAACAGGCCAGAAAATCACATATATTGATTGAGATGATCAAGCTGAACCCTGAGAGGGACTATAGTTTGACTGCTCTCCTGAATCTTTATCCTGTTAATATTGTTCAATAAACAGATTAAGCAAAAAAGCCATTATTTCTGATCCAAGAGAACTTTATTTGGGTTTTTGACACTTTTATTGATACAGAGAGTGAAGAGGGTTTCTTGTTTGTTTATTTATTTAGCATTTTTATTTATTATTTTCACATTTATTTATGCATGTATTTATTTATTTTGCATTTTTTTTAAAATATATTTATGTATGTATTTATTAATTTATTGTGCATTTATATTTTTCACATTTAATTACGCATTTATTAATTTTGCATTTATTTATTTTTTCATATTTATGGATGTATGCATTTATTTATTTTGCATTTTCTTTTATTATTTTCACATTTATTTATTTATGTATTTATTTATTTTGAGTTTATTTATTTTTCATATTTATGTATTTATTTTGCATTTATTTATTTTGTCGTATTTAAGTATTTATTTATTTTGCATTTTTATTTATTATTTTCACATTTATTTATTTATGTATTTATTTATTTTGCATTTTTTAAAAATATATTTATGTATGTATTTATCAATTTATTATTTTTCACATTTATTTATGTATTTATATATTTATTTATTTTGCATTTATTCATTTCATTCATTTCATATTTATGTATGCATGCATGCATTTATTTATTTATTTATTTCACATTTATTTATGTATGCATTTATGTATTTATTTTGGATTTATTTATTTTTTCATATTTATATGCATTTATTTGCATTTATTTTGCATTTATTTTTTTCATATTTATGTATGTATTTATTAATTTATTTTGCATTTATATTTATTATTTTTCACATTTATTTATGTATTTATTTATTTTGCATTTATTTATTTTTCATATTTATGTATTTATTTATTTAGCATTTTTTATTTATTATTTTCACATTTATTTATTTATGTATGCATGTATTAATGTGTTTATTTTGCATGTATTAATTTTTTCATATTTATGCATGTATATAATTATTTTGCATTTTTATTTATTATTTTCACATTTATTTATGTATTTATTTTGCATGTATTTTTTCTTATTTATGTATTTATTTATTTTGCATTTTTGAAAATATATTTATGTATGTATTTATTAATTTATTTTACATTTTTATTTTGCACTATTATTTTCACATTTATTTACGTATGTATTTATTTATTAATTTTGCATTTATTTATTTTTCCATATTTATGTATGTATGCATTTATTTATTTTGCATTTTTATTTAATTATTTATTTATTTTTGGGATGGGGATTGGGACAATATGAATTAATGCCAGTCCTATATTCTCCTGCATCTTTATCCTGTTAATATTGTAAAAGTTTAATGAACAGATTTAGACTCACATCATGGGATCTCCTCATTGCAATCTCCTTATTGTTGACATAAAATAGCTCTAAAAAATAAAAATAAAAAGAGATAATCATTTTTATATGGCAACTCTTGACATTGAATTTTTGTACATTTATTAATTTCCCTTGAATTAAATAATATTTCTTTAATTAACTGATGTATTTATACACACAGAGCTCCTAAAAACTAAACTGCATGAATCATTATCATGGGTATTACAGTATTGTTCATAAATTACACAGTCTCACGGCTGTCATCATGTGCTCGTCATCTTCTCCTGGCCATTAAACGTTCCTGTGTTCATTTTGGTCTGGAAGAAAAGAAATGCAAATGATAGTTGTGTTATTTATTCATGCATGCAATTATATCATGGTAAACACTTCCAAATAAATGAATAAAATAACTGATGCCATATCTATATAAAATCCCAGTGAGTAAATGCATTAGTACACAATCACACTGCGGTGCAGATGTTGATCACATGCTACATATAATTAACCCTGTAAAGCCTGACATTTGAAATAATAGTCAGAAAAAATCTAATGTTTTAAATGGAAGCACACGAAGGCCTGAAGTGTCTGAAAGTCACTGCGATAAAGAGCTATCGATCGAGCGCGCGGCTCCACAGGGTTCGTGTGAAAGCCCATTGACGGCTGAAGCTCAAGTAACATGAGATCGGGGGTCTCGATCAGTCATTAACCCCCTCAGATGGGCAACATTAAGCAGCAGGCAAAATATTTCTATTTTTCCATCAATATTTTATCACGTGCAAAGCCGGAAACAAAGATAGAGCAGCTCTGAAAGTAATGGCCCCCCATCTGCTTTTATAGATCTGAGAGGGGCTGTTTTTGCCCTTTGACAGGAACAGACGTCTACATGAACACAGGAGTCGAATGTCAGACGAGCATCGCTCACAAAACACGAGAATGAAAGCAAGTTCAACACCATTTCAATGGGACATGCACTCCAGAGATGATTTTTGACTCTTGTTCAGTTTAAATCGTTAAAATGAGCTAAATTTGGGGGATTAAGTGTTATTTTACATGTTTTTTCAGTAAAGTTGGGACGTTTGGAAGAGTTTAATGTGTTCTGAATTTTTGTGGCAGGGTTATTATAGTTAAAACTAAAACTGCAAAAACATTTTTGTTGCTTGAAATAAAATGACTGAAGTTTAAACTTAAACTTATTTTATTTCATCTAGTTTTCAAGGCAATATTCTCATTTTCATTTATTTTTAACTTGTACAAAAGTAACTAAAACTAAAATAAAAATGAATAATAAAAAAAAAAAATTCTGTAATGTTTTTGAATTTTTGCAGCACAACTAAAACTCAAAATCAAAACTTTTTGTGTTGCTTGAAATGAAATAAAAATATACAAAACCTTAAACTTATTTTATTTCAATTCTAAATTTAATTTATTTTACCTAAAACTGAAATAATGAATAAAAACTATGCAGATATGTTAAAAACTACTAAAACTAAAATGAAAAATATTCAAATATTATTAATAAAAATATTGTCACCAGTCTCTAAATTACTTAAACCTCAATAAATTAATATAAAAATATATTATAATTAGTGCTGTCAAAAGATTAATCACAATTAATCTCATCCAAAATAAAAGTTTGTGTTTACATAATATGTGTGTAATGTGTATAATTATTATTATTATAATTATAGTATATATAAATACACACACATTCATGTATATATTTAAGTTTATTATATATTTAATCTGTTATATTTATATTTAAAATATTTCTATTTGTATATAAATAAATAAATTAAATAAATAAATACATCCAAAATTCTTAAACATATATATGAATGTGTGTGTATTTATATATACATAATAATATACACATACACACACTTTTATACAATTTTCGATTAATCTTTTGACAGCCCTAATTAAAATATTTAGTTTGACATGTAATAAAGTTAAACATAAGCTACTACACTAAATTATTTTGACCTTATATATACATAATATAATTATAATAATAATAATTATACACAATACACACACATATATTATGACATTATTATATAAAACATTTTAAGTTGACACAAACTAGAGACATTTATTTTGAAACAAATCTCTCTCAACGATGCTGTAATGAACAACTCTTTCTTATACAATTAATATAATTAATCATTATAATATTTTTTAAGATATAAGAGTAAAAATATAATAAATTTCATACAGTACATATATTTAACATGCCCTAGAGTTTAATCTTTAAATATTTAGTTTGACAAGTTTTCTTCTCGTCTTTCCGTGTAATAAAGTTAAACATCTTTCCTGTTATTCTTGTTTAGCTACTAAAGAAGAGGAAGACATTAAATTGAGGCGCCACAGCGATTTTGACCTTGTTCAGCTTGTTGTTCCTCATTAAATTGAAGTGGTTATTCCATGCAATTTCCATGCATTTCCATTCCAACTTTGCTAATGATTTTTATCTCTATAGTATTCATGAATAGTTTGATTTTATGTTTAATTTTCATGTTAGTAGTTTTGTTGTGTTTTTGCCCTTTTTATTATTTTTTTTTTAACTTGTGCATTTAGAATTTAAATAAGTAGACAATTTTACTTTCTTTTGAATGAAATTAATACTTTTACTCATCAAGTATGCATTAAATTAATCAAGTAAAGACATTTATAATGCTACAAAAGATTCTATTTCAAATAAAATGCATGCTTTTTTTAAACTTTCTATTCATCAAAGAATGCTGAAAAATAAAAGGAGTCATGATTTTCACAAAAATATGAAGCATTTCAACTGTTTTCAACATAATCAGAAATATTTCTTCAGCATATGTGATCATGTGACACTGAAGACTGGCGTAATGATGCTGAAAATCACAGGAATAAATTACACTTTACTGTATATTCACATAGAAAACAGCTATTTTAAATTAGAATATATTTTCAGATTTTTTTTCTATATTTTTGATCAAATAAATGCAGAGACTTCTTTCAAAAACATTAAATAATCTGACCGACCCCAAACTTTTTCAATGGTATTTAGATAATAATAATAATACTGAATAAGAGTCATGCAGACTCAAAACGCCATATAGAAACCAGGCTTTATGTCTTAAACAGCCTTTTAAACCAGTCTAACGATCGTGCCATAGAGTAATAAATCCATAACCAGAACAGATATAGTTGTGAGATTATGACCTCATATCCATCCAGAGCCATTAGCCTGCAGATCAAACCTCCAGAGCGTCTTAACCGGCGCAAAAGCCTATAATACGACAACAGATTCCTGTTATAATCCTGCAGGCTTAACAAATCTCATTTTATATCGACAGATTTCCTCTCGTGTTTTTGTGCATAAACAATGTCAGCTGGGAAAACAATGACTTCAAATGGCAGGATTGCGTTCTCGTGGATCTAGATGTCATTTTACCATTTAACATTTGACATAATTGTCTGCAGCCCCTTAATGGCAACAAGCAGTCTGAAGACGAGGGCCTCGGCGGGCTCCGGAGCGGCAGGGGCCCGTGAGATCTTGGGTTACGATAATTGATGTTAATAAAGGCCCTGCAGACATTGTTCCAGCGCCGAGAGACGCAGGTGAGCAGGAGGGAGGGAGACTTCTCAGGTTCACGCCGATCATTCATGATTGACAACATGTCGTCAGATCTCAACATTTCTGAAGATTAAAAAGCTGATTTCAGACTCAAATACATCAATCGAAAAATGCAGGGCTGTTTCAACACGTCAAAACCCAATTGTTAAATTTAAATTTTAAACCTAACATTTGACCCAAACTTGTGTTGAAACAAACCAGGATTTTATAGCTCGGGAAAAAAATTGGAGAAACATTAACACAAGGCAGAAAGAAGAGCAAAAAATGATGTCAAAGATTCATACACAAAACGATCTGGAGATTTAATTACATGTTATTTGTTAATATTTTCATATGCATATTATTGTTCCACTACCGTAAATTCATGTTGTTCAATAAAAAAAAAAAAAAAGATGTCAAATTGGCAAGAGTGAAATTACAGTAACATAAACCTCCCCCCAAAAAAGATTAAATTATGGTTATTAAAGTTAACTAAAACTGACACTAAAGGCATGAAAATACAGTTTTGTTACTTGAAATAAATGTTAACTGAAATGAAATAAAAAACAATATATCTATATATACACACACACACATATAAATGTAATTTCAGCTACTAAATAACTAAATCTGAAATAAAATTAATAAAAACTATAGTTAAAAAAAACAAATACTATTAAAAAAAAAAAAAAAAAAAAAAAAAATCCAACAAAATTACTAAAACTTTTAACAAAAATTAAAATGAAAGTGGAAAATAAAAAATAAAAATTGATTCAAAATATTAATAAAAATTATAACAGTATCTCACTGAGACTAAAATAACACTGGTTCACTTTTTTTTTTTTTTTTTGTACTTTTATAGTATTTATTAATATTTTTATATTTTCCATTTTCATTTTAGTTTAAGTTTTATAATTTTTTGTCTTTATATTTTTAGTTTTATTTTTAAAACATACATTTACTTTTTTATTAATCTTCAAGAGTACTTCAACTTAAACTAAATGAAAATTAGAAATGTTGCAACTAACTGAAATAAAATGACCAAGTTTTTTTTTTTTATTGAACGGTTTCAAGTAATAAAAGTATTTTTTTTAATAGATTTAGTATTAGTTAACAGCAACAATGTACCATGGTAATTATATATCATAAAACACACAGTTTGCATGTTTAGTTATTATAATTGTACAGCGAATACACTGTAAAAAGTAATACGCTATATCTACTCCATAAAATTTTGGCAACAGATTACAAGCAATATTATTAATTAAATTCAACAGTTAGAATTAATCAAATTAATTCCTTAAATGTGAACCATTTAAAATGAGTAAAATTTAAGTAACATTCAAACAAAAATATCTGAATAACAAACAGTATGTATATTGAAAATGTTTCACCATTATGGTGATCAGTGTTTCATTTAGTTGGCCAGTTTGACTCTTTGCTTTTTATGTCAGTTTGTGCTAATTTTACACATTTTAAATGGTTCACTTTTAAGGAATTAATTTGATTAATTCTAACTCAATTCTTATATGTTGAATGTAATCAATAATATTGCTTGTAATCGAGTAGATAGAGCGTATTACTTTTTACAGAATTAGTGACTTCGGCAGAAATTAGCTGTTTTCTCAGAACAGAGCCGCTCTTTGTGCGACAGTGAGTGACGTGAGACGGACAGCAGAAAAACCCCTTCAGGATTCATTTCCACTCACAACTCTTAATTCTCATGTCTTCCCATTGTGTCCCAGAATGCCTCAGGGCTGCGGGGTAATGAGACATAATTGAGGGAAGGTCACGGATCATTAATTCACCTGGACGGGTCGCGATGCTTTCGTACCTCGGCTGACAGGTAGTGGCATCTGAGCAACATGAGACACAGGAAGCTGCCAGAACAACATCCTGTCATGATGTCACTCCAACAGTGAGAGCTCAGAGGCAGGCTGCGTCCCAAATCACAAACTTATTACTATAAGTATGTTATAAAGTACTTTTCATTATCATGTGACCTACCAGCATCACAAATCGTCTCCCGTGGTCTCATGGGACAGTAAAGTGTCAATATATGCACACTTCAGAATCTCGCCGGAAGTATAGGTCACTTTTTGTGAAGTGTCCCAATCAACCTGAATTCACCCTACATAACAGTTACAGCATGAAATAATATTTAAAGATATAGCATAACTTTTAAACATAGCCTATAACATTTTTATTCCACAATTCTAACCTTTTTCTTGCATTTGCATGTTTATATCTCCCAGTTCGGACTTTATATCACAATTCTGAGGGAAAAAAAGTCAGAATTGTGGGATATAAATTCGCAATTCTGAGGAAAAAAGAAAGCATAACGAGTATATCTCACAATTCTGTTTTTCTTTCTAAGAATAGTGAGATATAAACTCGGATTTGTGAGAAAAAAAGTGAGAAACTCAAAGTTAACTTTAATTAATCGTTAATGCTGTGGCTTTGAAGAATAATAAAAGTATATAAAAGAATAATAAAAAACATACTTTTCTTCTAAAACCGGGTACGATTTTAGCAGTCTGAGACAAATCCTTAATGCCAAAATCTCACGTCTTTGATCGCTAGTTTGACATGTTCGATTAATGACCATCACATTTAAATTTGAGCAGTTTTCTTTTTTAAAGGTACAATATGTAATTTTCACCACTAGAGGTCACTTATTCAAAACAAAGCCGTAGCTTGATTACGCTTTGATTTTGCGGAATCATGGGAGTGTCTTCGTGTCTACGGCTGGTGGAAAAGAATCCGACGGGACTCATATTCATGGATGAGCTAATGTATTAATGATTTATTAAAGGTGCCCTAGAATTAAAAACTGAATTTACCTCGGCATAGTTGAATAACAAGAGTTCAGTACATGGAAATGACATACAGTGAGTCTCAAACTCCATTGTTTCCTCCTTCCTTATATAAATCTCATTTGTTTAAAAGACCTCCGAAGAACAGGCGAATCTCAACATAACATCGACTGTTACGTAACAGTCGGGATCATTAATAATGTATGACCCCAATATTTGCATATGCCAGCCCATGTTCAAGGCATTATGAAAGGCATTAGACAAGGGCAGGCATTAACATCTGGAGCAGCACAGCTGAATCATCAGACTAGGTGAGCAAGCAAGAACAATAGCGAAAAATGGCAGATGGAGCGATAATAACTGACATGATCCATGATAACAAGATATTTTTAGTGATATTTGTAAATTGTCTTTCTAAATGTTTCGTTAGCATGTTGCTAATGTACTGTTAAATGTGGTTAAAGTTACCATCGTTTCTTACTGTTTTCACGGAGACAAGAGCCGTCGTTATTTTCATTAATAAACACTTGCAGTCTGTATAATTCATAAACACAACTTCATTCTTTATAAATCTCTCCAACAGTGTGCACTCTTAAAAATAAAGGTTCCAAAAGTGATGCCATAGAAGAACCATTTTGGGTTCTACCAAAGAACCTTGAACAGTTCTTAAAAGATCCATTTGTATTTGGTGTGAAGAACAAGAACCTCTTCCACTATAAAGAACCTTTTGTACAATGGAAAGATTCCATAGATTCCAAAGGTTCTTTATGGAACCATGATGCCAATAATGAACCTTTATTTTTAAGAGTGTAGCATTAGCCGTTAGCCACGGAACACAGCCTCAAATTCATTCAGAATCAAATGTAAACAATATAACAGTATACAATACTCACATAATCCGACGCATGCATGACGAACACTTTGTAAAGATCCATTTTGAGGGTTATATTAGCTGTGTAAACTTTGTTAAGGCACTGTTCAAGGCAAGCGCGAGCTCTGTGGGCGGAGAGCACGTGAATTAAAGGACCAGCAGCATAAATCGACTCATATTTAATGATGCCCCAAAATAGGCAGTTAAAAAAATTAATAAAAAAAAATCTATGGGGTATTTTGAGCTGAAACTTCACAGACACATTCAGGGGACACCTTAGACTTATATTACATCCTTTTAAAAAACGTTCGATGGCACCTTTAACATTACTGTAGTATGAAGCAGAGTGTTGGAGCTGAACGAGGCCGCTGGAGCGACTGCTAATGAGAGACGAGCGACACGCGTCTCGAGAGCAGTGGAGCTTTTATTATGTCACAGTCGCCGCTTCTGCTTCTTCCGGTCAGGCGTATGTGGGGTAAAGCAGCGCTATTTATCATATTAGACACATTTGTGTGTTGAAAGTTGTTATAATGCTACTCTGCGTTCGCTCGGCGGCTGCTGTGAGACACTTGTTGCACACTGCAGTAAGATAGATCGATATTAGTCACGGTAAAACATGGTAAATCACGGTAAATCAAGAAAATTGAGATTTAAGCATATTAACAATTAGTTTTCTGTCGATGAATGAATCCAAACAGTTGCTCACCTGTCTAATAAAACACGTAATATATTAAAGCGTCTTTGGTGTTTCCATGGTTTCTACTAAATAAAACTGGAAAATCGAGGGTAATGATGTCATTGATAGGCGATGCACGGACACGCTCCGTATCCTGGTTAAAATTGCTGGATTTAAACATTCTTTGGGATAACTGTGAGTACTCAAGTCAACAAAATATACAACACTGTTCTAGTGGTTTTTGGATATTTTAATCCAAAAATATTACATATTGCGCCTTTAAAGGTGCAATATGTAAGACATTTGCAGTAAAATATCCAAAAATCACTAGGCCTGTGTTATATATTTTGTTCACTTAAGTACTCACATTATCCCAAATGTTTGCAACTATTTGTAAGTTGTGAGAAAATTGCAATTTTAACCAGGCTGCGGGACGTGTGAGGAGTCGCCTGTCAATGGCGTCATACCCGCGTTACCCTCGGTTTCCGGTTTATTCTGTAGAAACCATGGAAACACCAAAGACACTTTAATATTTACACGTTTTAATAGACAAGGGAACAACTGTTTTGATATATTTATAGACAGAAAACTAATTATTGTTATATAGCTCAACACGTTTAGTCTTATTGTTTAAATCTAATTTTCTTGATTTGCGAGTCTCATGCTTTACCATGCCTCAGAGAAAAACACTATTTTATGAAGTAGCTAACATAGCATAATCAGATTTTAGTAACAGTAATACAGCATTTTCTCCATCATACAATACGTTTTAAAATGAATTGCATGCCATTTATCAACACAAGCCATCCAGCATTGAATATGATACTGTAAAATCGATCTATCTTACTGCAGTGTGTAACAGTGTCTCACAGCAGCCGCCGAGCGAACGCACAGAGTAACGTTATAACATCATTTTCAACACTCTCAAATGTATCTTATATGATAAACAGAGCTGCGTTTCCTCATACTCATGACCGGAAAAGCGTAAGCGGCGCCGGCGGACTGTGTCATAATAAAAGTCCCGCTGCTCGTGAGGCGTGTGTTGATCAATCGCTCCAGCTCCTCGTTCAGCTCCACAACACTCGCTCCTGCTCTGCTTCACACTACAGTAACGTTAATAATCACATCCATGAACATGATTTCTTCCCGAGTCCAATCCCTATTCGATTCCACCGTCCATTGAGGTGAAGACCACATATCCCAAGATTCCACGCTCAAACTTGGTGTCATCAAGCTACGCCTTTGTTTTGAATAAACCTCTAGAAAATATTACATATTGCACCTTTAAATAAAGCCATGATCAAAATGAACATTGTATTTGTTTGCTAGCCACCAGTCTGAGAAGCAACAGGTCTATTGTAATCATACAGTGTGAACCCTGGCTTAAGAGTGTATATTCACACCTAGAGAAAAGTGTTCATACTACAGTACACAGTGTGTAGTATGTAAGCATGTGATTCTGAACACAGCCTGAGCGTCTAATTCAACAGCGGCTTCATCTCGGCAGAAGAAATGTCCAAATTGTAGCAGGCCCGAGTGATCTCGAGGCAATTTGTCTTCACGTATGCACGTGGTTGTAAATAAAGGGGCCGGTGTGGTAATTGGAGGAGCGGATGGAGACGCCTGCGGTGTAATTGAGCAGCCGAGGCGGGGGGTTCAGGTCCGGCTGAAAGAGCCAACGCCAGCGGGGGATCCAGATTCTGTCCCCTCGATCACAACATCCAACAGAAATGGAAAGGGATCAGAAAGCCTTAGTTTGCACCTTAAGAGAGAGAAGTGCAGGAGTATTTGTTGACGGAGAGTAAATGGCTTTGCCGAGGACAGAAACATCGTTTTAGATCAAGGATGTCACATCATGATGGTGATTTGTTCTTTCTCTGTCTGCAGGGTGTGTGGAGCTTCGGAGAAACCAGACACGTCTGAAGAACCTGGTGCTTTATTGTCTCTATCAGCATTTTTACAAAGGCTTCAAATGCAGTGAATTCAACCAGAAATAAGAATTACAGTAATATCAAATGCAGCAAACAAAATATGCTCTAAAAACATTTTGCTAACGTTCCCATTACATTGTGAAAATGTTATTTCTTAATGTTCTCTAAACTTTTTAACGGAATGTTAACAGAACATTCCATTCACACATTATGGAAACGGAATGTTCTCTGAACATTTGTAACATTTAAAACACGGAATTCAGAAAAAAGGTTCCATGAAACCAGATAACTTTGAACCAGAGGGTATGCATGTGACGTCACCGTCGACCGTTACGACTGCGGTCACGCCCACTGAGTGGCAGCATTGGTTTTCAGCCGCGAAAAACACACAAAACACATCTAAAATGGGAAAGAGCTTTGTGATTGACTGTACAAATAGCTTTGACACAAAATCAGAGGTATATATTTAAAGACTGATGAAAGTTACAGAAAAAAGAAGCAAATGGATCACTGCAATTCACAGAAACAACAGGACACCAGCAGAGAAACATGGATTATTTGCAGTTATCATTTTGTGTCAAATTGTTGGATTTTGAGGTAAAATCATACCGCATTGTATTGTTGTATATTGTGTTGACAACTCTTCAATTAAATATTTACCATCTTATATTCTGCATAATTGTGTGTTTTTCAATAAACACTGACAAAAACTATACAAGTTTTAGGGCTTGACGACATAACACTGATATAAGTGATTATTCGGATTTAAACCTACCTATATTGTAGTTATATAAAATAGTCACAGTCAGATTTGCTATATGTATTTCCCTGGCGTCGAAATCAGGCACATATAAATGTCAGGAAACACGATTCCTGGCTGCACGTCAATATCCATGGATTAGGTTTCTTTGAAAAGTTCAACTTTTAGCGTAATCATTTGTTTTACTCGCATTTTCGCAGTTTCCTCTATTAAATCCAGTCATGCAGCAGGTTCTGAAGCAGTGTTTTGAAATCGGCCATCACTATATAAGTCGTTATTTTGTTTTTTTGGCGCACCAAAAATATTCTCGTGGCTTTATAATATTAATATTGAACCACTGTACTCACATGAACTGATTTAAATATGTTTTTAGTACATTAATGGATCTTGAGAGAGGAAATGTCATTGCTCAGGCCTCACTGAGCCATCGGATTTCATCAAAAATATCTTAATTAGTGTTCTGAAGATGAACGAAGGTCTTACGGGTGTGAAACGACATGAGGGTGAGAAATTTCATTTTTGGGTGAACTAACCCTTAAGTATTTTGAGAGCACGGAGAGATCTACTTAATTACGTCATTCGCAGTGCTTCATGGGAGTGGGCGGAGCTAATGAGATCTTTTGGTGCATGTTGCTTTTTTCAACTCGCTGATGTTCTGTACAGCATCATGGGTAATGTAGTTTATTTATAACATGATTATTTTAAAAATATAAGCTGAAATAATGCGGGCTGACGGCTTCAGCAGAAGCAAATACTACCTCGTAGATCACAGTAGGTCTGTGTTTAATGGTTTATAAGTTATCTTTAAAAATCGATTTCCCTATGGAGAATGTGCATGGAGTTTCCAGATCCCGAGTAATGTAACGTTTGTTCACAACCTTGTCAGAACGTTAGCTAAAGTTCTGAGAACATTCCTTGTTTGCTGAGATTATACATGTTGAGCAGTAATCACATAATCATGTGATTGAATCAAAGTTTCTTCGGAGCGGCTCCCTGCAGACGGTTGTGTTCCCTCAGCCTAAAACACAGAAGAACATCTGTAAAACATCCTGATGAGAGACAGAAGGTCATATTCATTCAGACCAGAAGCGTCGCACTGACCTGACCGCATTGATCTTGATGAATCCAGAGGCGTCGCAGGGGTCGTAGTCGCCCTGCACATCCATACTGTTAAACACAAAGCGTTTCATCAAATTAAACCGGATCAATACAGCATGCAGCAATAATTGCTGAAAATTAAAAAACAATTTCCATAATAGTCACATCATCCTGTCACATGATCCTTCAGAAATCATTTTAATATCGTGATTTCTGATTATGATCCACGTTTACAGTAGTTTTTTATGAAGTACAGAAACAGTTGCATCATGTGGCAGCTGTTAAAACACACAAAGACGAGCACAAGACTGAATCATAAATCGTTCATTAACCGTGTTAATGAGCGCGACTCCCTCCAGGTCTCGAGCGTTCGACCGACTGACATCTGAATCGCAGCTGCTTGTATCGGTGTAATCGCCGCAGGACAACATTGTGACATTTCTTGCAGATCGATGCATCATGTGGGAGGAAACCGCTGTGTTAATAACACCGTTTGATCGTGAGATGGTCTGCGAGAGTCTGGTGAGCTGCTCACGTTATCACAGACGCGCTCAAGTCCATCTCAAAAGGTAAACAGACACCTTGTTCTGGCCAAACGTGTCCAAATGCAGAGAGCAATCCCAGCATGCATCAGTGAAACTACCCACTTAAGATGATTATAAACGTAATTTAACTCAATGCCAGGGGGCGTCAATAAAAATAGTTTCATCTGGACTATTTAACTGAATATTTGTGTATTTTTACATTTATTAGAATATTATATTTTGCTGATAGAAAAAGTAATGCTGCATGATTTGTGGGAAAATTCTAATTGCAATTATCCTGATAAAAATAATATTCCAGGGTTGCTGCGCTTGTTTGTAGGGCTGCACAATCTGACCAACATTTTTTTGATTATATATTAATACTAATATTTATTATTATTTTATTATTAAATAAAAATCACTAAAAAAAATAAAGTAAAAAACATTAAATAAAAACAAAATATGAAATATGACTATTGTATGGAAGCTTGTTTCCGCTATTAAAAAAAAGGTTATTGCGACTTTTTATCTCACAATTCTGACATTTTTCTCAGAATTTCAAGATATAAACTTGCAATTGCAAAAAAATAGTCAGAATCATAATTATCTTTTGTATTTTCTTATTCTGTAGCAGAAGCAAGTAATATTTCACTGTAAAATAAAAAAAGCAGCATTTATCGGGGTTCAAGCGCTCAAAGGGCTTTAAGCACTTGTGTAAAAAGGTATTACGTTTTAATTAGCAAGCCTGTAACCATCTCGATCATAGATGGAAAAGACCATTTACAGCCAATACAGGCAATTTACCATAGAAAACATATGGTTTTTAAAGTTTTTTTAATGGTTATTGAGGTTGAGCCAAAAACCTAGGACTAGTTTGACAAAGTTGGTTTTTGAAATAATCTCTGATATTTAACGAACAATTCGATGGGCAGCGGTGGTCCTAGAGGCAAAGTTGCTCAGAATGACGAGTTCTACCATGTGGTATGAATGTTGTGGCCAAAAATTAGAAAAATGCGAAGGCTGATTTCTTTCGAATTTCTCAAAGGCCTCTAGGGCCGTGAGTCAAACAGGCCCAGCGAGTTTCGTTACGATCGGCCTCCGTTAATCTTGTCTGATAGCACCTCAAAATTCATTGGCCGATGGCGGACATGTTTTTTGAGATGCATCAATGTCCTCATAGACAATCATGGCACCTCAGACAAAGACACTACAAGCCAATTTTCAAAGTCGATCTGACTAACGGTGAAGTAGTTATAGCCATTTTCATGTTTTTTTCCTGTTATAGCACCACCAGGTGGCCAGTCGCCTCATCCTTTTTCATGCAACCACAGAATGAGCTCTTACATAGGTGTGCCAAATTTAGTGAAAATATCTCATTCCGTTCACAAGTTATAGCCATTTTAGTAAAAGTGGCTCCGCCCACTTCAAACATTTTGGCGGCCCTTAGGGCCGTGAATCAAAATTTCAACTTTTTTTTTGATAATTACTGACAATCAGATTCCAGAGAATCTCAGTGCACTGGATTAGTTCCGATCAGGCCAAAAATCTAAGACTAGTTCGGAAAAGTAGGTTTTTCAAAAAATCCAAAACACCAGAATAAAGGGGCGGGGCCTGGTTGAGTTAGTTAGTAGTGTGTTTAAACTGCCGGTTATGGTAAGGGGTGGGACATTTCCCAAACGCCAATCACAACACACTGCTCCAGCCGACCAATCAGAGCTCATTGTAATTTTCAGATGGTGGGGCTTCATAGAGACAGGAACTAAACAGAGCGTTACTGACAGACTGGGAAGAGAGGAGCTGCAACAATGAGCAGAATAATCAACATTCAATCTAGTAGAGCACAAAAACAACATCAAGAGCTTGTAAAAGTCTCTTTACAGCACAGACTCTGCCATTTGATGATCACACTAAGCCGTATCGTGATTTCATTTGTATTTCGATGAATCATGGAGCCCTAGTTTAGAGTAAGACAAAAGAAGATCCCAAACTAAAAGCTCAGAGTCATAATGACGTTCTGTCCCCTTGAGCTAAAGCGGCCGGACGAGGAGAGGGTTCGACCTTTCAACCGTACGCTTCCACACTTAAACGGCATGAAACGCGCAACTTCCCCCAAACGGCTGAGAGGCCATTAGCGGCGCGCGGCATCTGGACCGGAGCTTTGGTCAGCGCTGAGATGAGCTGATCTGCCCTCAGGACACACAGAGGTCAAACCTGAATGATCTCACTGTGCAGAGAAGCTCATGTGACTCATGACATCATTACACAGCAATAAAACCCCTCATATTTATCAGCACACTCACTGCTCACATCAAACTTTTCTTTTGTTGTGACGCTATTTTACTACAGCAAATATTTTTTTGAAGTCCCGCTAATATTTCAATAATTTATCAACACATTCGCATGTTGACGGTTCTCTTATGATCACATGACATGCAATGTGATTTAGTTTTATTGTTTATTTTGACTTTAAAGTGAGTCAAACCTATTTTTACTTTACATTCACACTGGTGTTTTAAGAACCCTATCAAACTGAATAAAAAAATATTAATAATAATAATTATACATAATTAATTATGTATTTTTTTAATAATATAATATTTTTTAAAAATAATAATTATATACGATGTTGTAATTTACAATGTTGTAAATTACAATTGCACTTTAAAATAAAAATATAATTATCGAATATATTAATTTAAGATACAAAACTAATATTTATGTCTTAAATTCTTGATTATTAAACAATAAAAAATATAATTATTATGATTAACTATACAAATGAAGACAGAAATGAATCACTGTTGTAAATTATAATGGAACTTTAAAATAAAAATATAATTATAATTATCAAATTTATTAAATTGTTACAAAACTAATATTTATGTCATAAATTCTTGACTTTTAAATAATAAAAATTATAATTATCAAAGACAGAAATGTATCACTGTTGTAAATTACAATTGCACTTTAAAATAAAAATATAATTCTAATTATCAAATATATTCATTTAAGTTACAAAACTAATATTTATGTCTTAAATTTCAGATCCTCAAGCTTTTATTTTGGCGGAATACTGGTAAAATGCTTTATTATTATAAATTTATATTATAAATTATTATTATATTTAAATAAATTATGCTATTTCAGAGTGAATATATTTAATGATATATTTAATATTTTTAATATAATAATATATTTAATAAAATCACAGCCTTCGATTTGATAATCCCAATCAGTAAGCTATATGGCGATTATCGTGTAGCCTCATTTATGTATTTTAATATTTTTCATCTTCTCAATGAATGCAGATGTTCAAACACCCTGAGGTTTAGAGCAGAATCAACAGGAGGAAGTAATGTTTTACCTGACCAGCTCCTCGTTGTACAGTGATTTGGGCGACTCTCGGCCGAGGATGTACACCTGTCCTTTAAAGACCGACAGCTGCACGCGACCCTCCACGTTCTCCTGGGATTTATCAACACAGTGACGGACGAACTCGCACTCCGGACTGTACCAGAACCCTGAGCAGAGAGAGAAGGATAGATGTCTGTTCTTGTTTTAAGCACAAACTCACTTTTCTTTTCAGAAAACAAGACTAAATATCTTCAGTCATTTTGTTTCTCCAGTAAATGCATCTTGATTTAAGAATGTTTAGATATTTGTGCTGAAAACGAGACAAAAATACATATTTGTTTGCAGTGTTGTCAAAAACGAAAGTCCCGTTCGGGCTGTAATATATTCAGCGCACAGGTGTGTGAAGCAGCCCGTCTCTCTGTGGGACGTGGACTGAACCGGCTCTCTGCGGCTTCATTTTCTCAGTGTAAAATTCTAATGAGTTTAATCTGCGGCGAGAGTCCTGCTGCTCACACCTCTGAGGGACGTGGCCCTCGCCGGCCCTCGCGCTCCCATGCCGCTTTAATTGCAGTGCCTCTGTAATCAGCCTCTAATGGGCCAAATCCTATTATGAGAGAGGAGGAGCAGAGAGAGGCCTGCTGCTCACAACAGACAGATTAAGACACCTGAGACAGAGCAACACACACACACACAGAGAGTCAATAAGTGTATTTAACTGCAATATGCGTGTGTGTTTAAATATAAACTTACATTTATAATAAATATATAATTAAACATAAAATGATGTTTAATTATGTAAAATTATATAATTAAGTTTAATTATTAGATTTATTATATATATATACACACACACAGATAATTACATATTATAACTTAACTAAGTATAAAAAAATAAAAAGTATGAAATTAAATGAAGAATAAAAACTATAAAAACTATAACAAAAAAATCATTAAAACTTTGTAAAATATTTAATTATTTGAAAAAAATTAGATTAAATATATTTTATTATATTTTTATTACATTCATTATATTCAAACATAAGAATTAATGCAAATGTGTATATATAAACAGAGACAGGCAGATAGATAGATAGATAGATAGATAGATAGATAAACAGACAGAAAAACAGATAGAAAGACAGACAGATGGATAGACAGACAGACAGAAAGATAGACAGGAAGATAGACAAGAAGATAGACAGACAGATAGACAGAAAGATAGACAGGAAAATAGACAGGAAAATAGACAGACAGATAGACAGACAGACAGACAGACAGACAGACAAAGACAGAAAGATAGATAGATAGACAGACATAGATGGATAGATAAAGAGACAGATGGACAGATAGATAGACAGACGATAGAAAGACAGACAGACAGACAGATGGATAGACAGACAGACGGATGGACAGATAGACAGAGACAGACAAAGACAGAAAGATAGATAGATAGACAGACGGATAGATGGACAGATAGACAGAGATAG
The DNA here is from genome assembly GCF_018812025.1 of Megalobrama amblycephala. Lineage (NCBI taxonomy): Eukaryota > Metazoa > Chordata > Actinopteri > Cypriniformes > Xenocyprididae > Megalobrama > Megalobrama amblycephala. Next base: position 1,419,366 of record NC_063047.1, read on the forward strand.
ATAGATAGATAGATAGATAGATAGATAGATAGATAAATAAATGGACAGAAAGACACAGTCGGCTAGACAGACAGACAGACAGACAGACAGACGGACAGACAGACAAAGACAGAAAGATAGACAGACGGACGGATAGACAGACAGATAGACAGACAGACGGATAGACAGACAGACAGACAGACAGACAGAAAGATAGACAGACAGACAGACAGACAGACAGACAGACAGATAGACAGACAGACAGACAGACAGACAGACAGACAGATAGACAGACAGACAGACAGACGGATAGACAGACAGACAGACAGACAGATAGATAGACAGACAGACAGACAGACGGATAGACAGACAGACGGATAGACAGAAAGATAGACAGACAAATCATTGAAATCATTGGACAGATGCAACAGCCCTACAAAGTAAATTGGAATGCTATTTGGCCCTAAACAGAGAATATGAATTGGCAGGATACCTCAGTACAGTGAGTGACCCTAAACTGAGAAAAGTCCTGAGCATGTACAGACTCAGTGAACACAATCTCACCATAGAGACAAAGACAGAAAGATAGACAGACGGATAGACAGACAGACAGACAGACAGACAGATAGATAGACAGACAGACAGACGGATAGACAGACAGACAGACAGACAGACAGACAGACAGACAGACAGACAGAAAGATAGACAGACAGACAGATGGATAGACAAAGACAGAAAGATAGACAGACAGACAGACAGAAAGATAGACAGACAGACAGACAGACAGACAGACAGACAGATAGACAGACGGATAGACAGACAGACAGACAGATAGATAGACAGACAGACAGACAGACAGACAGACAGAAAGATAGACAGACAGACAGACAGACGGATAGACAGACAGACAGACAGACGGATAGACAGAAAGATAGACAGACAGATGGATAGACAGACAAATCATTGAAATCATTGGACAGATGCAACAGCCCTACAAAGTAAATTGGAATGCTATTTGGCCCTAAACAGAGAATATGAATTGGCAGGATACCTCAGTACAGTGAGTGACCCTAAACTGAGAAAAGTCCTGAGCATGTACAGACTCAGTGAACACAATCTCACCATAGAGACAAAGACAGAAAGATAGACAGACAGATGGACGGACAGACAGACAGATAGACAGACAGACAGACGGATAGACAGACAGACAGACAGACAGACAGAAAGATAGACAGACAGACAGATGGATAGACAGACAAAGACAGAAAGATAGACAGACGGATAGACAGACGGATAGACGGAAAGATAGACAGACGGATAAACAGACGATAGACAGAAAGATAGACAGACGGATAGACAGACGGATAGACAGAAAGATAGACAGACGGATAGACAGACAGACAAAGACAGAAAGATAGACGGACGGATAGACAGACAGACAGATGGATAGAAAACAGACAGAAAGATAGACAGACAAAGACAGAGTCGGATAGACAGACAGAAAGATAGACAGACAAAGACAGAGTCGGATAGACAGACGGATAGACAGACAGACGGACGGATAGACAGATGAAGACAGACAGACAAACACAGAAAGATAGACAGATGGACAGACAGACAGATAGACAGAAAGATGACAGATGGATAGATAGACAGACAGACGGACGGATAGACAGACAGAAAGATAGACAGACAAAGACAGAGTCGGATAGACAGACGGATAGACAGACAGAAAGATAGACAGACAAAGACAGAGTTGGATAGACAGACAAAGACAGTTGGATAGACAGACAGAAAGACAGACAGACAGTTAGATAGACAGTGCCTATAAAATTCAAGACTCTTTTTATTTAAACCTCCAGACACTGGTTTGTTGTGCCAACATTCAAAGTTTGTCTTGACAAACGTCTTTTCTAGTTAAAAATACACACTTTACATTTCTGAGCAGTTCATGTAACTTAAATTCAATTTAATTCTTGAACTGTAGATCAGTTGATCTGAGCTC